>NW_015176507.1:81835-123773 GCF_001447785.1 Gekko japonicus | reverse complement strand
GCCCACCCGCCCTTCCCTCCTTCCCTCCCCAGACTGGGACGGGCTGCACAGGAGCCGTCAGGTCACGTGACACGTGATCGGGGAGGGCCCCCGCAAAACCCGTGGGAAGGCCCGGGCCCCCAGGGCCCCGCGCAGGCTACGGGCCTGGTAAGGGGTTGCACTGTTGCTGGGTCTTTCTGCCCTGTTCTCTGACACTCCATGAGGCAGGGAGAAGCCATGTCGAGGGGCAATGGCTGCATTGGCAGGTGGTGATTGGCTGAGCCTTTGTGTGCCACTCAGAGGAATGTCATCAGATGCCACTGCCAGATTGGTGGGTGTTGCTGGGTTTTGCTATGGCTTTAGCATGCTTACTATGTAGTCTGCACCTTGTAGAGGGACATGTGATGTTTTTCTCCAAGGAATGTCCATAGAGATCAACCAGTGCTGCCTCTATTTTGTGGGTGGCTGGCTGCCACTGCCACAGCAGTCCTCAGGATTGTAACACAGACAAAGAAATGGCAGTGCTATTCCTGCTTCCAAAACCCCTTCCCAATCAATGCAAGCGCATAGAGCCCTATCAGCTTAGTGCTCTTTGGCAGTGCCATTAATATCTGGTTGGCTCACTCTCTTCCTGGTCTCTCTTTCCCCTTTTCTTCCAGCTGACTCTGCTCTTGTTGAACTGAAACAGTATCAGTGAACTACCAAGGATTAATGTTCTTGCTTGATTACTTTTGGAAAGTCATAAATTTCTGCAGTCAGATTTGGTATGAGAACTATATTAAAGAGCAAAATTTATTCAGTTCAGATTTTGATTAGGTTACTATTTGATTATACATTCTTCATATTAATTATTGTCAAATCCTACATCAGCCATCAGAGTACGGATGTTGAAAGATCACCACCACATTCTTTTCTTTATAGTTTTATTATATACAATTTGTAAGCACACTGGAAAGAAAATAACACGTGGAGATGGATTTTGTATTGTTTTGAGCTGTACTGATCCTGTATAATTTCTCAGAGTCTCAAATTCTTGGGCATCAGGCAGTGATATTTCCTTGCAGATCCTGACTGCTTGAGTCTGGAACAGCACTGGCCTGGCTTTTATATTTCAGCTATCCTTAAGTGGTATCCACATATGTGGGTTTTCAGCTGTGTTTCCCAGCCCACAAGTCGAAATTTACTTAGTGTGATGACTGACTTGAAAAAACAGAGTATGCACAAATCAATAGAACTGAAAAAGCTGGGACTCACCTTCACAGACTTCAGGACCTACCTTTGGTCAAGACTCACAGGTTGAGAAACACTGTTTTAGAAGTTAAGGTTTCAGATGAGAGCTTTATTTTGAAACAGACTGCTCCCTATTTAATAGAGTTCTAGGACCATTGCTCAATTTATATTCAGGAGGAATGACTTTGTAATCCTACCTCTCATGCAGATATGTCCAGGGTGAAGCACTTTTGTGTGATTCTTAGCTGTCAAAGAAATGAAAGGGAAAGTCATGAAATTAGGTGTCCACATGGAACATCTGGTTCGGATGTTACCTGCATGGTGGAGGAGAGAGGCTTGCGCCACTGTCCCACCACAGGAACTGAAAGCCAGATCCACAGGATGTATGAACCAGACATCACGTATTGGAATATTTAGTCTTTGAAACAGCACCAGAACAGCAATGACAAATTATATTATCATTTTGAGGTCACATAGAATATAACTGCTCTACCAATCATGTGTGCAATATAAATAATGCATTACGCATGTTCCTGTCACATTATCTTGTGACAGAATTGCTCTTCATTTTTCTCAGCACAATTATTTGTATAAAGTGTCCTTAGCGTCACTTGCTCAGTGTAGGTACATTATTTATTTCCGTGAGTTCATCCTGTTGCAGAGAGTATCTCAAAGAAAGCCATACCCACTCCCCAGAGGTGGTACACTTTGGTAACAACATTTATTTCAGACTCTAAATTCTCTCTTTGTCTCTTTCTTTCACTCTCTGCCTTTCTTTCTCTGCATGAGAGGGAGGGAGGGAGGGAGGAAGAGAGAAGATCCTGGTCATTCTCTGGTACTGTGGTGAAAATGCAGATAAGACCTATGGCTTTTTCAAAGGAAGTCTCAATAGAAGGAAACATAGTGTAACATTACACATATTCCTTAATCCAAAATTCCCTGTGGATTTTGTAGTGCACATAGTTATCCTCATTCAGTTAAGTGGAGAGGACAGATGTCATACACAAAGGAATGGGCACACAGATTGGGTCCCTCAGTTGAAAGAAAGAGGATGTTGGTTTTATATGGTTTTGAAAGCATGATACAGAAGAACATGAACAGGAGTCAAGCTGCTCTATTAGAACAGAGACAAGGTGGGCAATCCATACTCTCCAATATTTTATGGATGGAAATAGGACACTCTTGTATGTTTGCATTGCATCTACTTTTCTCTCCTGTTTGAATGTGCCCCATACACATTGCTGACACCTTTCTCCTTATAGCTATTTTATGTTGTTGTTTAATCATATGTTAGAAAGACATAATTCTTCAGCAGTGGGATGTAATAGCTCCAAGTGAGCTGTCATGGAAAAATGGCAGACTGTTCATTATATGGTGTCTATGTGAATGTACATTTACATGTGTGCTCACAAGTGATAAGATGCAGCCACTTCCATGTCTGATGTCAGATTTTTAATCTATGCATTTTTAGTGTCATGTTTGCATCATTTTGGCATATAGATGGCAAGTAAATAGTGTAAAAATAGTGTTAAAATGGCATAGAAGAAGCAAAACAATTTGAGAACACCAGACTTCAAAATGGGTTGAAAGAAAGGCCTTACACCTACATGAGAAAACAGAAACAAGAAAGAAAAGGGACATTTGTGCATCCCTATTTAAAAGGCAGCCCCGTAGCCAAACAGAGACAGCAGTTTGCCAGGCATGGGGAACATAAAGCAGAGACCGTTCCTGGAAAATAGGGAGAGCTGGGCTAGACAGGAATCTTACTCTCTTTACACTGACTATTTTTGTGATCTTTATCACCTTAAGCTGCCTTTGCGTGTGATACTCAGTTTTGCTATGTTTACAAGTTACACACAATGCCTCATTTTGTCGCTCAGCTGTATCTTTTGTATGTATGTATGGTATTTTTTGGAGCCACGGTGGCTCAAGTGGTTAAGACGCTGAACTGCAGGCTGTGGAAGGTCAGTAGTTCAGCAGTTCAATGCCCGAGTTGCCACATGATGGAGTGAGCTCCCATCTCTAGTTCCAGCTCCTGCCAACCTAGCAGTTCGAAAGCAAGAAATTGCAAGTAGATAAATAGGTACCAGTTCGGTGGGAAGGTAACAGCATTCCGTGCGCCTCGGTGTTTAGTCATGCCAGCCACATGACCACGGAAACGTCTTCGGACAGCGCTGGCTCTTCAGCTTTGAAACGGAGATGAGCACTGCAACCCTAGAGTCGGACTTGACTGGCTTTCGAGCAAGGGAACCTTTACCTTTACCTATGGTATTTTTTAAATTCTTAGAATGTAACAAGACTGTGGAGATGCAGCATGGGGCAACTCCCCAGATGCTTTTATCCCCTATAAGAAATATTTCTGCTGTAAAAAGCACCAAATAATTTTTTTAAGCTATTGTTCTGTTAATTACTTTGCCCTCCTAGAATAATCAGAATAGGCTTTTACAGTTGACCAAAACTGATTTTCCAGTATTTTAGGGTCTGTTGTTAGGAAAATTGGTACAAGCTTAATTTAATTAAGAATTAATCACTATGTTTTTCTGCATTGTAACATTTACAGAAAGATATATGATCTATGGGCAGGCTTCAACCCTAACATCATGCACAGTCTATCAGAAGACTGGCGATTGTGCCAATCAGTTAAGCAAGGAGAAGGGGTGGGGGGGAAATCTATCTAAAAATATGAAAAAATCATACTCATGGTGTTTTATCCATATTAAACATGATCATGTAAATCATGAATGTAAATATGGACCAATAAAAATCTGATGTTGAAATTTGTATTGTTTTCATGTATTTCTCCAGAGACACTTGAAAGTTGTATTTTAGTTGTGCCCAGGCAGCCTGGTAGCAACACCATATTATAGCTTCCTTTATAATATATGTCACACAGGAAAAAATAGTCTCAAAGTGACTCATAATATGGGTACAATATTCTATAGCTATCCTTGCAATGCCTGTGACATTATTAATACAAATGTTTTGCTAATATAATAGCGGCTGCGACTTATCTGTCGCCGCAATTAAAATGTGCTAATAAAATAATATTGAGATAAATTACATGGCACTTTCTATTCCAGAGCTCATCAAAGAAAGCCTAATTTTTACAGCACGGGCCACAAACCTGTTAAGTTCTTGTCATTTTTAAAAGTAATGCCACAATAGATTTTAATAGTATGCATCATGCAAGCTTCATTGCTACATTAATTATGCAGTTAAAGCTCTGCGGGCCAACACTGGCACACAGAGGGTGTACGCCGCCTGTCGTAGAGGCAGCCTGAGCCAAATTACAAAGGTAACCAATTCATCAGCTGTAGCTATTTCTGACATAGTTATTCTACTCTAGCCTCACTATGCATTAAATTACTGTCATGCTTTCTTACCTTTCTGGCTTGCCTAGGGAGCATCAGGGGTCTTGTTGATAGGCTTTCAGGATTCACTGGCTCTGCTGAATGCTAAAATAGAAGCAGTTTCCCCAGATTCCTAATTAGTAATGGTGTGAGAATATATAGAGAGGACCACAAACAAAATTAACCATGGCCTTCGTATGCTTGCACAGCAGAGGGCTGCTGTAGACCTGCTGAAATTACAAAGGATGGTGTCTATCATTTGCTCAGAGTGAAAAGAACTGGGGAGAGGGTGCATCTAACTTCCGGCTCCCACCACTTCCTCAACAGGTAATCAATGTTTTAATCAGTTCTCTGATTCAGATGGAGGAACAGCATGCGCAGCATCTCATCCTTTTCCCATGTGCATGTGGCCATAGCTGAACTGGGGCATCTCTTTATTAGGATTAGGTTACAGGCAACAAACAGGGCTGATTTCTGATGAAATACTTTCCATTACTCTAAAAAGAAGAGGGGAGATTGTTGAAGGTAGAGAAATAGGGAGAGAAAGAGGGGTGTTGTGTACCAAGTACGACTGCGCAAGCGGTTGGGTCTGCACACGGCCATGCGAAGGGCCTTAGCTTTGCTCATAGAGACAATAGCCCAAATGGATCCTAGCCCGCACCTATCGGAGCACTTGGATCCGAGTAAGGACCTATGGGACTCGAGTGCACTGTAAATAGCGTATCACCAGTGTGGGTGTGTGTTTGGGTGTGGTTTGCTATGGGGATAAAAGCTGGCCTTGGGCCAAACTAAGCATCTCAAGTTCTCCATGTAACTAATAAAGTATGAGCTGTAATCATGCTACTATGCATCAGTCTCAGTACTTTATACTGGCGACAAAGGTGGGATTCTAATGATTGAACCGGATGCCCACGCTGACATGAGCACTGCACCGCGTCCTGACCTCCAGAGCACCGTGCCCTGCACTGCTGACTCTGGGTCCAGCATCGCATCGCACCCCGCTTCTCCAGTCACCATGCCTCGCACAGCTCCTAGCAACCCTCCACCACGTGGAGCCTGCATAATGGCTGCCGCTAAGGGAACATCCCAGAATTCGATGCCACCGATCCTGAGCAGTGGGAAACCTGGATCGAACGCCTGGAGTACTATGTTGACTTCCACGACATCACAGACAAGGGTAAGAAGAAATCCCTAATGCTAAGCACCTGGGGAATCGACATGCTCCAGCTGCTAAAGGACCTGATTGCCCCGGAGACTACAAGAGAGGCAACCTTCACGGAGCTGGAGAAGGCGCTCACAGATCACTTTGCACCGAAACCGACAAAAATAGCTGAGCGCATCGACTCCTTTGCATGACTCCAGGACCCCAATGAAAATGCAACAGACTTCCTGGCGGGCCTTTGATGAGCGGCTACCCGATGCGAATTCCCCAGCCTCAGTGACACCCTGATGAACCAGTTCGTCGTGGGCCTCAGGGAACCCAAGCTGCACCGCAAGCTAGCCAGCCACGATGACCTAACCCTGGACAAGGCATTAAAAGAGCAACTGTGTACAAAAAATTGCACTAATAGCACCGTGGCTGGGGGGGGGGGGTCGTCCACTTCACAAACACATCCCCAGTTTCCGACGCATCGGACGAGGAAGAAGTCTTGCAGGTACGCCATTCGACTTGGCGGCATCCACGATCCCAGGCATCAGCAGCCACGCCTTCTGAGAAGCAGGACACCTCAGCATCCTGTGCCAGCTGCAGAGAGGCGCACGAATGAAGGGCCTGCTGTTTTTGCGATGCCGTCTGCTGATCCTGCAGCAAACATCGCCTGAGCCTGCTGCTCCCAAGGGATGCGTTGGAAGACGTCCACCCACCAGGAGTCCACGGATCTACATACTCTAACAGTCAACCACCAGCAGCACCAGGTAATGAAATTGCCCCCAGACGCCCCCAACAAAATGCATGCCACGGTGTTAATCGTGAAGTCTCCCTGTAGAATGGAGTTAGACACAGGTTCGTCCTTCTCTATAATATTGGCAGACACCCTACAAAAGCTCTGCCCACAGGGGACCCCTCCTGCAAAATGGGAAGTAGATAAACTGGGTACCTGCCCTTAGGTGGCGGGGGGCACCCTCCTCCTTGCGAGGTAGAGGCATCAACGGCGGCGGTGGTGGCAATGGCAGTGGAGCAGTTCCTGGTGACCTGTGGAGACCCAGTGGAGTGTTGTCGACATCGGAGGCAGAGCCCGGAGAGGCGGAGGCTGGAGAGCATAGTGACGTGCGGCGCAGTGCGGCAGAGCCTCTAAGGACAATAGCCGCAGCCGACACAGAGCTACGTGCCAGAACGAGGCCGCCAGAGGAAGCTACCCAGAAAAGACCGTCTCCAGAACAAAGGGCACCAGAAGAACGCCGATACCTAAGAGCCGCTAGAGGAAGCCAGAAGAACAACAAAAGCCCTGGGTGCTGGTAGGCAGACACCACCCATCAACAATGTGGCCCTAGTTAGGGAATTTGGAAGATATATGTAAACCACTCAGAGACCTGCCTAAAAGGTTAGAGCGGTATATAAAGTGAAAATAAATAAATAAAAGCCACAGGGCCTGTCACTGCGGGACTTCCAGAAGAACCTGGTGGCCATCAGGGGATGGGGCAAGTTCCGGGTGCAGTACAAAGACTGATGGACTGTTAGACTTGCTGGTGGTGGAAGGGAGGTTCATGAGCCTGTTGAGACTTTCATGGTTTGGGCCGCTGGGTTTCAGGGTGACGGGCGTAAATCTAGTAAGGCCGCAGGGCTTTAACTTGGTATGTGATGAGTTCCCAGGGGTGTTGGATGGCACACTTGGCCAGTACTCCGCCCCCCCGGTTTTGCTGGAACTAGACCCTGCGGTGAGGCCCATCCATATGAAAGCCAGGGCCCCCAGTTTGCTCTAAAGCCCAAAATTGAGGCAGAGCTAGACCGCCTTATAGAACAGGGGGTGCTGGAACCCATGACACACGCCAGGTGGGAGACCCCCATAGTCACACTGGTGAAGCCTAACAGGGATGTTAGAATTTGTGCAGATTATAAATGTACCCTGAATAAGGCACTCCAGGACCACGTGTACCCAATACGGGTTTTCAGCAAACTGGACTTGGCCCAGGCGTTCCAGCAACTACCGGTGGACAAAGCCACCACCGAAGCCCAGACTATTGTTACAAAAAGGGTTTTTTTTCAAAGTTAAGCGGCTACAGTTTGAGGTGAGCGTGGCCCCAGGGATCTTTCAAAATCGCATGGATTGTCTCCTCAAAGGCATCCCAGGAGTCCAGCCATTTTTCGATGATGTTCTAATCATGGCTCCAGACTCCAAGACCTTTGCGGACCAGCTCCGGATGGTGCTTCAGCAATTTGACACCGCCGGCCTCAAAGTGAAGTGGGAAAAGTGCCTCCTGGGAGTGCCACGGGTGGAGTTCTTGGGGTTTGCTTTGGATGCCTGAGGAATCCACCCCATGAATGAAATATTTCGGGCCATTGTGCAGGCGCCGCCCCCCTCGTCCAAGGGGGAGCTTCAGGCCTTCTGGGACTTTTACACTTTTATCATTCATTTCTGCCCCACAAAGCTGCTGTGGCAGAGCTGCTCCACCACCTCCTGGATAAACATGCCCCTTGGGACTGGGGCCCCAAGCATGCCACCGCCTTTCGGGCAGTGAAGGAACTGTTATCGTCCAATGCAGTCCTCGCCCACTTTGATGAGGGTTTACCAGTGGTGTTGGCTTGCGATGCATCTCCTTACAGGGTGGGGGCTGTCCTGGGGCACCAGCTGGCAGATGGCCACGAGGTCCCAGTTGCTTATTACTTGAGGACCTTGTCTGTGGCGGAGCGAAATTACACTCAAATTGATAAGGAGGCTCTCGCGATTGTTGCGGGGGTGAAAAAGTTTCATGATTACTTGTATGGCTGGCCTTTCACAGTAGTCACAGACCACAAGCCCCTCTTAGGCCTTCTTGCCCCCGACCACCAGACCCCGCAAATGCTTTCTCCCCAGGTGCTGTGCTGGTTGCTCTTCCTGGCAGGGTACCAATACTCGCTCATCCAATGCCCCGGAAAGGCAATGGGCCACGCAGACGCCCTGAGCCATCTCCCATTGCCATTCTCCAACCCAGACCTCACTCCGGCCCATCACATCGCCCTCCTGGAGGCCCTACCAGATCAGCCAGTCCGGGTGGCAGAGTGTCACGCCACATGGCCTGGGATCGCGTCCTCTTCTGGGTCTTGGACTGGGTGGAGAGGGGGTGGCCCGCAGGCCAGGGGGGCCCAGAGTTCATGGCCTTCTCATCACACAAGGACGAGCTGTCCTCCCACAAAGGGTGCCTGCTGTGGGGTAGCCGGGTAGTGATCCCCGGTCCTTTACAAAAACGTCTACTTGCCACCCTGCAAGAGACCCACCCCGGGATCATCAGGATGAAAGCAAGAAGCTACGTGTGGTGGCCAGGGTTAGACCAGGACATTGAGGACAAGGTCAAGCGCTGTCAGAAGTCTCAGGAGTCACGACCAGAGCCTCCTAAAGCCCTGGTGCGACCATGGGAGTCGTCACACAAACCCTGGACATGGTTACATTTGGACTTTGCGGGACTGTTCCAGGGGCAGATATTCTTCATATTAGTGGACGCATACACTAAATGGCTAGAGGCAGTTCCAGTACCCTCCACTTCCTCCTGCTCAGCCATCTGTGCAATGTGGCAGATTTTTAGTGCCCAAGGTATCCCTGACTCCCTGATCACAGCCAATGGTACAGCGTTTACCTCTGCCAAATTTCTAGAGTTTACACAATACTACAATATAAGACACATCTGCTCTGCCCCCTTCCACCCGGCAACAAACGGCCAGGCAGAGCGAATGGTCAGAACCACAAAGGAGGAACTATGCCAGATGGACCCAGGGGACTGGGATTAAAAGTTGGCCATTTTTCTATTCGGCCAGTGCACAACCCCCCACACCACAACTGGGTGCAGTCCAGCTGAACTCCTCCTAGGATCACCTCCACCCAGACAGGGCGCCGGAACATGACACGGGCTCCGAAGAGCAGGAGGCCCCGCAAGGCTTTTCTTAAGGAGATCTGGTGTACGCACGGAACTACACAAGGGTTCCAGTGTGGGTTCCTGCTAGGGTCATCCGGGTGACTGGGCCACTTTCCTATGAGGTCTCCAGCGAAGATGGGCAACTATTAAAGTGGCACATCAATCAGCTGTGCCACCACGTTCTCCCAGCAGAACCAGACGATAGCGACTGCGAGGGCCCTGACATCCAAGAACCCAAGGCACCTTCACAGCCAGACCCAAGTGCTTCCCTGAAGACAGATGGCAATGCCTCCACGGTACCATCCAGAAGCCAGGAACCAAGCAGCATGTCTGTTCCGGTCAAACACTCAGGGGTGGAAGCATCACCCCAAGCACTGGCCAGAGCAACCCCAGACAACAGGACCCCAGCTCCGGAAGTTCCGGAAGTTCACCACTCCACCAGAGAGTGGAAAAAGCCAACGTATCTAAGAGACTACATCTGCTAGGGTAATCTGGACCAAGGGGGGAGGGGTGTTGTGTACCACACGAGGTTGGGTCTGCAAATGGCCATGCGAAGGGCCCTAGGTTCACTCATTGAGATAATAGCCCGAATAGATCCTAGCCCGCACCTATCAGAGGGCTAGGATCCGAGTAAGGACTCATGGGACTCGAGTGCACTGTAAATAGTGTATCATGGGTGTGGGTGTGTGTTTGGGTGTAGTTTGCTATGGGGATAAAACCTGGCCTTGGGCAAGACTAAGCATCTCAAGTTCTCCATGTAACCAATAAAGTATGAGCTGTAATCATGCTACTACGCATCAGTCTCAGTACTTTATAAGGGGGAAGACTGAGAAGGGGTGGGGGAAAGAGGACATTGTCTGAGAAGGGCTGGGGAAAGAGAGGGGTGAGACATGCAAGGGGTGAAAGGAGAAAAGGTTTAAGAAGGATTGCTAGAGAAGGGGGTAGGGAGGTAAGCTGACATAGAAGGGGTGAGAGGAAAAGAGGAGGTGAGGGAAGATTGATATATAAGGGGTGGGTGCAGAAAGACAGAGGAGGGAACTCTGACAGAGAAGGGGGGAGAGGGAAGCAAAGGGGAGGGAATGCCCCTCCCTGCAAGTTTCTTGTGAGTGTCCCCTTGTTTTTTCTAATATACATATAATTTTTTCATGATTCTGAAGCACTAGTTGCTATCGTGCAGGTGCAAAGCTGTTCAGCATGGCATTCAAGTCAACCTTTGGTTTAATTTGAATGTTATTGAGAAGTTTGATCATGATACATTCAAATGTCAATTGTGTTTATGTTAAACTAGGAAAAAGGCCCGTTGTGGAAATAAATACAACGGCCTCTAGAAAGAGGCTCTGGGCGCCCCGGCCTTGGACACTCAGTGTCAATTTACTGTGGCGACCTCAGCAGGGTATAATGACACAGAGTCCACCATTTTCTCCAGAAGAACTGATCTCTGCTACCTAAAGAACAGTTGTAATTTTGAGTGATCTCCAGCCCTCACCTGGAGATTGGCAACGATGGTTCCCCAGAAGGGAATAGTTGGTTTGGAGGGTGGAGTCTATGGCTTTGTACCTGTCCGAGGTCCCACACCTCCTGAAACCTCACCCTCTCCAATCTCCATCCCTCACATCTCCAGAAATTTCCCACCTGGAGTTGGCAACCCTATCTCCTTCCCAGCCAATCACCAACCTACCTTTCTTTCCCCCTCACTCTTCAGCTTTCCACCCCCCACACACCTGCAGCCTCTCCTGTGCTCTGAAGCCCTGACTGCTGCGTCACATTGGCTGTCATATAGGGGCCACCTCAGCAGCATATAAGGATACAGAACCCACCATTTTCTCCAGGGGAACTGATCTCTGCCATCTGGAAAGCAGTTGTAATTCTGAGTTATCTCCAGCCCTCACCTGGAGATTGGACACATTTTACCTCAGAACAGCAAACTGTTTAGAATGTTAGTAGCAAAAGCCAATCAAGTCGCATATGCAAACGACCTCTGTGTTCCGAGGCAAAGGCAAATGAGGCTGCATATGCAAATAACCTTTGTGTTCTGACTGGCTATGGGGGGGGAGAGGAACAGCAAACTGTTTAGAATGTTGGAGGCGAGACTCAAGCAATGCAGCCAGTGGTTAGGGACAGATTCTGAGTGACACACCAGGGCGCCAACCAATTCCGGAGTGTGTGGAATGTTCTAGAGAAATGCTACAACCATTCGGCTTTTATTTATAAGGGAGATACTGGGTTCTAGACACACTGCAGTGATCAGCTCTGGTTTATTAAGTGATTTCAGCAAACTACAAGACAAGCTAGCAGGGCTGGAGCCCTGCTTATAAGCATGCAAAACACCACAACCAACCCCCCCCCCCCCGCTCCCAGTGATAGCCTGTTTACATTACACTGCTTATCTATTGGTTAGTTCCTGGATCCAGGCGAGCTATTGTTCTAGAGAAGCAAGCTCAGCCTGTTCTAGATACAGCTAGAGGAAAGGCTTAGGCTCAATACATAACAGTTTGTATCAAGGTTTTTGGCATTTTTGAATAAGGGCTGCAATCCTTGAATATTTTATCCCAGTTGGTGGGGGAATGTTGTTACTTCTAGAAATTAGTTTCCCACTGAAACCAAATATTTAATAAAATGATGATACTGAATAGGCTTAATAACACGAATAAAGAAAATGAACAAAAGCCAAACCTGAATTTTAATTTAAAAATTGTTTGCCCATGGCCACAAATCAAAACAGAACAGGCTCCCAATTATCTGTCCCAGTTTTAACCCCTTTGTGATCAATATAGACTTGGCTCCTCCAGCTGTTCTCCTTCATCTAGACTCTCTGTCTACACGTCCCCTCATTAAAACAACAAGCACAGCAGGAGAAAATGAGCTTTCATTGCACAGGTAATTGCTTTCTCCTCTGATATATGACAAATATAAGCATGCAAAACAATCCTGTTCTCATGTAAGTTGCATAGCAGTAGACCTTGGCATAAAAATCTGTGCGTTTTCGAGTTTGCTTTGATTTAGATGTGCCGTACAGTCCTCTTATGCTAAAGTATTTTTTTTTCCTGCAGAGCAGCTCAATTGAACTATAACCAGTTCTTCAATTTGCACAGTGACTGCTTGAAAATCTCCCAGGATGTAGAGTGAGTGATGTAAATGGTGTTTTTGGCTGTCAGTTTCTCTGTAGGCGTCTATCACTGGATGGAGCCGATCCTTTTAGCAGTTGTACAGTTTGCATTATCGTTTTGGAGAGACAAGATAGGAGCTTTCTACCTAATTTTTATGAGATATTCAATGATAACATAACAGAAATCTATTAATATAGATCTCAAATAAGGATGCATGAACTTGTCAGCATGTGGTTTTTCTGGGCTTCAAAGTGTTGTGTTTTGTCCCTCCCGTGATTCTTTCCCCTCAAATTCTGTTCTGCAGAATCCTAGACAACTGTTTAACCCTTCTTTTATGATCATTTTACACATTTTTGATATTTTTGCATTTGTGTGTGTGTGCGTGTGCACGCCCGTGCCTGGAAATCATGGTGACCTCCGGTGACTCCTACCGGGGCATAGAGGATGTTTTCAGAGAAGTGGCTTGATAGCCTGCTTCTGCCCCTCAGCCCTGGTATTCTTTGGAGGCCTCCCATCCAAATACTTGGCAGATTGGCCCTGCTTAGCTTCTGAGATCGGGCTTGTCTGGGCTATCCAGGTCAGGGCATTATTTTACACATTTTAAGCTTTAATTACTTTTCAATTGATAGTAATGTCTCCTAATGTATAAATTGCTCCAACTATTACATAATTAACAACTCTGTCTTTCGAGAGAAAACAACAAAGTGAAAAAATATGAAACTTAGTGCAAAGTGCATTCCTTTAATCACAGTTTTTCTAATTTGTGAAAACAGAAGGTCTTGACTGTCTCTTATTTTCCAGCCATTGACTAAACACTGGCCACTCACTTTGCGTCCTTGCTGTAACAAAAAAAGGGGTAATCAGCCAGCACTGGCGCAGCGAGTGTCTTAGAAGGCAATCCATGCAGAGTTATTCTAGACCAAAACTATGAGTTTCTCTTCATTAGGATTGTGCTGTTAATCCTTAAACCCTGAACATCAGCAATGGTATGTAACTTTTGTCCATGTTGAGATTTGGCTGTTAATGGAACCTGCTCAGCATAGGGTTGCCAACTTCCAGGTGGGAGAACCCCGGGAATTACAACTAATCAACAGACTACATTGGTAGCTCATTCATTCATTCATTCATTCATTCATTCATTCATTCATTCATTCATTCATTCATTCATTATTTTTCCCAGAGAAAATGGCTGCTTTAGAAGGTGGACTGTATGGCACTATGCCCTAGTGAGGTCCCCCTCATCCCTAAAGCCCACCCTCCTAGGCTCTACCCTCAAATTCCCAGGTATTTCCGAACTCAGAGTTGGCAACCCTAGCTTGGCAGCTAATTTGGCCCTTAGTTTAAAAAAGCCTACTCAAACCATCAGAGTTCAAGATGAACCAGTGAACATGGTGAGTTCTTTGACATCTCTCAGTTCAAACAAAGGCTGGTACAGATTCCCTCTTCATATTTTAAATTCTCCCCTGAAGGATGCTAGCCCATATTTTCCATTTGTGATTACAGGTTACATTTTTAAAAATCCATCCATTAAGTACCTATTCATTTCGTTCTATGTAGGTCTTCAGCTTCACTTCTTGATGATTAGGTGCAATTGTAGTTTAATAAATAGTTCTCAACATATTTTGAATATCTTCATCAGAGGAAATTATTCAAGAGTTCACAGGCCCAAGATGTCTCATTAGTGCCCCTTTAATAGAAGAGCATTACACCAAAGTATAGATGATTCTGGGTTCAAATTTGCAGAGCTGGGGAAAGATGGGTTTAACTGTTCCCATTGCTCTGTTTTGAAATCTGCCCCTACCATAGCACCTAAAGTGGCAGAAAGGCAAAAAGACAAGCACAATATAGGTATCTGTCTTTTCCCCCTTCTGTGATTTAAAGCAGCCCAGGGACAGGGAAATTAGAGGGGAGTGGTGTTACAGAGAGTTTCCCCAGTGCTGTGGCTAGAGTGGTGGTTATCGGAGTAGGCTTAATGCAAGAAATTTGGGCTCAAATCCCCACTTAGCCAAAAAGCTCACTGGGTGAACATAGGCTGGTTACTCCCTGTCAGTCTACCTGGGACAGGGAAATATTGCCCTGAGCTCTTTGGAGGTAGATGAGATTTTTAAAAAATGTACTAGATGGGTGGATTGCTGTATTAACAACTGCTAGTGCCTGAAGTCTTCAGTATCTAAGTAAAGCGGAGGATCAGTAGCCAAGTCAAACCCTGCAGTTACTTGGACCACTACACCAAGGAACAGGAAGAGACAGCATCTCTTGTGGAGTGTAAGTAACACACTTGAAAGTAGAGAGATAGTACAGGATGCCAGCAGGTGTGTGTTCCAGCAGGGTTTTAATGCTGGAACACACCTGCTGGTAGCTTGTGATTAAAACCAGGCACTTTTGTATTTTGTCATTTAAGCATACAGATAGTACAACTAAGTGGCCTTTACATAGCAAATAGAGATTAAGGAAGGGAGATCTTGCTGGAGGGACTAGGCAGTGAGGAGGCCTAGCCTTGATGGAAGACGCATGGCATGTTTTCTCCAGCCCTTTCTCCCCAGCCCAGGCAATAGTGGTACTACTGTTGCTGCTAGTTACTGGAGAAGGATGACTCCATCTCAGCCCTCACAGGCATGCTGGTAAAGCAACAGGTACACAACAATCTCGGTGTTATCTTCCTCTGCTAGCAGATGCAGCCTATCTCCAGCTCAGCTCATGTAATGCAGTATCACTTTTAAGCACGCATACTCCCTATTAGTTTCCCAGCAGGTGTGATGACGGTGGGCTGGAAGAATGCCTGCTGGGGACAGATAGAGAGCGGAAAAAAAGAGAGAACAGCAGTAATTGCTAACTTCTCCTGCAGCCCCCATGCATGGCTTTTCCTGAATGTAAATGTTCCTGAGTGTAAGTTGCAGAAGCAGTGGTGGTGAGTCCTGATCATCAGAGAGGCACTTCAAAGGTCAATGCAGACAGTGCAACCCTATGCAGAATTTTAATGGGCTTAGACTGGAGTAACTTTGCATAGGGCTGCACTGTTAATGTCCCTGGTTCCACACATGAAAATGAACCACTCTTAGGTTCTTCATTTGCCCCACCTGTCATGTTGACTGAAAAGCAGTGGTACAAGATATGGTTGGCACAAGGCTTGGCACTGTTGGGGATCTGCTGAAGTTCACCACCTGGCCAAGGACCCAGCACTGACCAGAAATGCTTGGTTCCCACCAGGAAATGGGACATTGCCCCAGAGAAGCCTATGACATTGCAGGAGATAATGGGGCAGAGACTCTCGTCTGGATCCCTTTAGTGCTGCTAGCAGAGACTGTGTGTTGTGTGCATCTGACAGCATAGGTGGTGGGGAACGGAGTAGAGGAGGGAAAAGGATCTGCTGAATCGCATCCTAAATTGTGAGCTGGCTATTTTTTTAGCCCATATTTGTGCTTATCACAGTTAAAAAGGCTACACAGGTTTGAAGGGGTACTGACCCAATACATAAGAACCACAAACCAAAACAAACTAGGGGTGGCTCATGAAGTGATCTGTGAATCAACACAGTTATGAGTCCAGAGAAGATTTCTGCTGAGCACTGCCCATCCCTTTCTGTTTGCTTCCAGACCAGTTTTTTTTTAAAGGACCACATTCTCAGTTTAGATCAGAGACTGCAACAAAAGGATCAAGTTCATACAACAAAAGGGAAAAAAAATCGACCTATGATCAGTGACGTTTTTTCAGCACATTTTAAAGGGGCTGCCAATATGAAACATTCTCCCCTTCCCATCATTAGACAGCCCAAGGAAGTCACCTTTCCCCTGGCTTGCTTTACATTTACTAATGCAGATCATCCTTTTCTGCCCTTGGGGAATTCTTCACACAGCCAGAACAAGATAAGTAATGGCTGTACCAAATTAACATTCAGGAATATAAAGAACTTGATGTCAGGTTACATAGCAGACATGGACACACCCATTCTGTAGCTCCGGATATTTCTAGCACGCTGTTATGCTGCCTGTATACTGCATTTATGTCTGCTATTTTTCAAGCTCAGATTCTTTGGGAATCCCTCGAGAATATGATTTAACAAAAAAGGAAAAAAAGACATTCTACATAACGAAGATGTTTGATTCTTTTCCCTGTGCTAACAGCTAATGAACTACAGCTCGTTACATCAATTTCTTTTGCTTCATTTGACAAACACCATTCCAAAGCACTGCTTAATACAGGGACTCATTTTGAGAGATGTTAAACTTACGGGCTATCAGCTTGAAAAATGCGCAGTGCTTATGCAGCAGAAATAAGCCAACAGCTTCCACCCTAAGACAGTAACCCTTGCATTTTATATGATCCCTTTTACATCGATGGAGGAACTGCTTAATAGTTAGTTTCCTGGAAAATAGTAATTTACTCTATTAACTCAATGGCTACTTAACTTAGTGGTGGAATGTCATAGTTCATGTTGAGACTCTTGGCTGAAGTCAGATTGACCTATAGAACCATAGAATCATAGAATCACAGAGTTGGAAGGGGCCATACAGGACATCTAGTCCAACCCCCTGCTCAGTGCAGGATCAGCCTAGAGCAGTGATGACGAACCTTTTAGAGATCGAGTGCCCAAACTGAGACCCAAAACCCAGTTATTTATCACAAAGTGCCAACATAGCAATTTAACCTGAATATTGAGGTTTTACTTTAGAAAAAACAACTCATACATTAACTTAAGATGATCCAAACAAAGTAAGGAAAGCAATCCCAAATGCTTTCATTTACTTAAAATTATTTGGCAGATAATTCGACACTTTAATGATGGTCTGGGCCTGGCTGGGGCGATGGCACGCGTGCCCACAGAGAGGGCTCTGAGTGCCACCTCTGGAGTATCCCTGACAAATGTTTGTCCAGCCGCTGCTTAAAGACTGCCAGTGAGGGGGAGCTCACTGCCTCCCTAGGCAGCTGATTCCACTGTTGCACAGCTCTTACTGTAAAAAAGTTTTCCTAAGGTCCAGCCAGTACCTTCCCACCCTTAGTTTAAACCCATTAGTGTGAGTCCTATCCTCTGCTGCCAACAGGAACAGCTCCCTGCCCTCCTTTGACAGCCCTTCAAATACTTAAAGAGAACACTCATGTCCCCCCTCAACCTCCTCTTTTTCCAGACTAAACATTCCCAAGTCCCTCAGCCTTTCCTCATAGGCCTTGGTCTCCAGAAGACATTGGAGAAGGGGCCAAGATGGCTTCCTGAGTAGACACATCAGCACGCCGCTCCTGCCTATGCTGTGGTTTCAAGATATTTATTTTATTCAGAGCACCAGATTTTGATACAGTCCAGCTGGCTTGAAGCTTGAAGCCTTTGGGGAAAGATTTACAGTATTTTCTAATTTGTGAAGATCTTGAGGTTTCTTGACTCACCCCCCCACCCTTTGGTGACTACTTATCTTCATGCCCTGGAATTTTCAGTCAAGTGAGAAATTGTGCATTGACTCTGAGAACCCTGGTATAGTGGTTAGGAGCATGGACTCTGATCTGGGAGAACCAGGTTTGATTCCCTCCATATGCAGCTGCTGGTGTGACCTTGGGTCAGTCATAAGTTTTTTCAGAACTGTTCTCTCAAGGGCAGTTCTTGGGAGAGCTCTCTCAGCCGCACCTATCTCACAGGGTGTCTGTTGTGGGGAATGGGAAATCAGTTGTGCTAGTCTCTGGGCATTTGCTCTGGGTATAGCATTGCTATGATTTATTTCTCGGTTGCTGGTGGTGGGATCCCCCTTTCCCCCCACCTATTTTTCTGCTATTCCTTCTCTAGTTCCTGCCCTGCTGGGAATACTAAAGTTGTCAGCATGCTTGTGTGATTGTTGGAAGCTGAGTCAGGGTGAAAAGGAGAAAAGGAAATGTGCTGCCAGACTGGAGTTGCTAGTCCATCTGACCCATCCCAGATTCCCCTTTAGTTTTCCCTGAGTTCTGGACTTGGATATCTGACGCAGTCCAGAAGAATTTCACTCCTCTGCGTATTAGAGATATTGCACCAGCTGCTAGCCATCTCCCAGGGAGACTCTTCTTTTTCTGCATGTACAGTAGGAAAGAGTGCTGACTCATCTCCCCTTCCAGAGTCATCTACTGCTTGAAGCTGTTTGAAGTACCACACTGTGGATTTTTGAAGAGAACTGAAGGGATCTGGAGTGTGGCCAAAATTTTTTGTAAGGATCTTGAGAGTGACTGAAATGTGTTGTCTTCTTCAAGTTCAGGGGAGTGAATGGTAGTAAACGTGAATGATCTTGAATGACAGTAAACTGATACACCTGTGCCCAGCTCACCTTGAACTATTCTAGACTTTCTTTTTTACTGGGAGGAGGAGCCATGGGAGCACATAAGCGACCAAGAGAATGGACTGAGACTATGCCCACCTAGAACTCCAAGCAAAATAGAAGTAGAAAACATTGGTTTGCACCATCTAAAAATCAGTGGTTATGAAAAGGCAGTGGTTACCATTGCATTAAGAGATGTTGACAGCACACCAAAGATTATTCATAAAATTATACCTATAAAAAAGGGCAGCACACCAATTCATGAAGGCGTTGGATACTTCAATGGGATCTGATCAGGGGTAGCATTATGGCTGGGGCCTGTGCCCTGTGTGTTTTAGAACTTTTAAAAAATCATTCAGGATAAAATGAAAAGGCAATTAAACAAATTAGAGATGGAGAGAGCATTCCTCTTTTTCATTAATACAAATTTTAGTGATGCCATCAAGCACTTAAAAAGTCATTGCTTTTTATAAGATTTTTGAAATTGTCCTACAGTACACTGAAAATATTTTGTGTATGCATGTTCATGTACTATTTTACCATGCGTCCCTGTTCACTGACCACCAAACCCACCTGTCACTCCCCCAGACTTCCAAATCAGGTCATTTCCTTAATTATCTCAAGCTTTGTGGGTAGCTCCATGGCTCCAGGGAGCTGTGGTGGCTCAAGTGGTTAAGACACTGAACTGCAGGCTGGAAGGTCGGTAGTTCAGCAGTTCAAGACCCGATTGCTGCATGACGGAGTGAGCTGTCTCTGGTTCCAGCTCCTGCCAACCTAGCAGTTCGAAAGCAAGAAATTGCAAGTAGATAAATAGATACCACTTTGGTGGGAAGGTAACAGCATTCTGTGTACCTTGGTGTTTAATCATGCTGGCCACATGACCATGGAAACGTCTTTGAACAGTGCTGGCTCTTTGGCTTGGAAACGGAGATGAGCACCACAACCCTAGAGTTGGATTCGACTGGCTTTCGAGCAAGGGAAACTTTTATTGTTACCTTTTACCATCGCTCAAGAATCCCAGCATCATCCATTTTTGCCTTCTGGATCCCCAAAGCCAAGCATGTTCAAGTTAAATAAGCATTCTAAATGGGATTACAAATAGCTTGCATATTTTACACGTACACATGGCAACTGTCATTCCAGTTACTTCTGAGCATGTATCAATATGATAAATGTGGTTGACTGATAAATGTTACTGATGCAAAAGTCCATACACTTAAAATGTGCAAATGATTTTGAATTATTCATGAGCTGCTCATGTTGACCCTGCTGACCCATTTTAAGCAATGACTTGGATCCAAACAAGCCAGCAAATTGTGAGCATGCACCCACTGTTGGTACTGGGTACAGCCATCATGCTGTATAGCAGCAACAATATAGATGCAAAACCTATAAAGAACCACTAATTTTAAAATAGATTTTAAATTGGATCCAGACTAAATGTTCTGCTCAAGTAAGTCACGTTTGAGACCCAGTTTGGTTTAAGGGTTAGGAGTGCAGACTCTACACTGGGAGAACTGGGTTTGATTACCCACTTCTACACATGCAGCTGCTGGTGTGACCTTGGGTCAGTTACAAGTTCTTTCAGAGCTGTTCTCTCATGAGCAGTCCTCGAAAGAGCTCTCTCAGCCCCGCCTACCTCACAGGGTGTCTGTTGTAGGGAGGGGAAGGGAAAGGAGATTGTAAGCCACTCTGAGACTCCTTCAGTCTTCTTGTCTGTAGAACGGAACCTCTTTACTTCGAGAGTTAACTTCTTGAATGATAGTAAATTGATACACCTGTGCCCAGCTTGCCTTGAACTTATTCTGGACTCCCACTGCTGCCCACTGATCTCTTCCAAATGCTGCTCCAGGGGGACAGGGACCCTCAGGAACAGCACGAGAGGCAAATGGGGGGCCTGCAGCAGGAAGAGGGAATTGATGGGAATTACTCCACCCCTTCCATTACCCTGGATCCAGCCAATTGCGATCAAAGAGGATGTTTCACTTGAGCAAGGTGAGGTTTGAATGTCTTATTTGTGAAACTGTAAGAATATCCACAATGCATGCTTGTATAATAGACTGCTCTTCGGGGTGATTCAGTCTTGAATACATACAAAAGCTGCCCTTTGATTTTTTGCTGTTAATTTCCTCTTCCCTTAAAAAAAAAAAAAAAAAAAGAGCCTGAAATTCTGTCATTGTTTGAGCACTGGAGAAACGTTTCACAATGGTGGACTGGCACTGTGCAGAGCACTTTAAAAGAGTCTTGTAAATTCCAGTTCTGCAATTTTCACAGGGCTGTTAAGACAGAGGGAGGATGGGGGGTCTAGCCACACTGGTGGCGTGTCTAAACATTCAATGGCTCCCTCACTGATAGGGTTGCCAGTTCCATGGTGGGAAATACCTGGAGATTTTGGGGGTGGAACCTGAGGAGGGGAGGGTTTGGGGAGGGGAGGGGCTTCAATGCCACAGAGTCCACCTTCCAAAGCAGCATTTATCTCAAGGTGAGTTAATCTCTGTTGCTTGGAAATTGGTTGTCATCCCAAGAGATCTCCAGCCACCACCTGGAAGTTGGCAACCCTACTTACTGAGGGGAAATAAATAGCAAAGTGTGACCTCAGTCACCATCTCTTTTCTATGCTACCTCACAATGTTGTTGTGAGAATAAAATGAGGAAGATCATGCACCCTTCCCAGAATCCCAGCTTATCCCATGTTCATAAAGCTTTTCCTAACTTCAGATGCTGTTGAATCGGCCTTCATGCCTTGTTATAAAAGATTGAAAATTAACTTTTGTTTATATCTATATTTACAGGGAAAAAATGAGCAGTTTCCACTTAGATATTTCTTGGAAGGTGACTTGCATGTTACATCGTACTCCTTGCTAAGTGCCAGCAAGAAGTTTTCTTTTTATTAAACAGAGAGAAAAGCTTTCATAAAGAAGGATTTTTGTCAAATCCCATCTGAAATCTTTTCTCTAATGGCTTCTCAGGCTGATCTATAAAAACATTGAGTGGAGCCACCCTCAGCCAATATGTGTGAAGAAGCAAAACCTTGGTTTTACAAGGACAGAGCAAGTCCTATTAAGCAGTGTGGAGCAGTCAATTATTTTCCCCAACTGGCTGTCATATGAGATGAGACATTCCTTACTTACAGACAATCAGTGCCCAGACTAGTGTGAAATTCAGTTCTGACACAGAATACAAAGAAAATCGGGGGAATTAATTCTAATTCAGACCTTTTATCTATTATGTGAAGGGAAAAGGGAGGAAGACAAATGACACAGCAAAGATACTGACTCCTGTTCTGGAGAGCTCTTTGGAAGATGAAGTCCCATATACTCAAATTCCACATTTGGTCAGAGATACATTTCTTAAAGGTTCTCACAGTGAATCATCATATGTTAAACAACAACAACTCCAAAACTTGTTGGTTATTGGAAAAGCTGCTTCGGGACTGTGGAGTCAGCCTGTATTGGAGTGGGTTGTAGTCCCCTGAAGGAGCAGGTTCTTAGCAAGGGGATGCTACTGGATCCTGGCCTACAGTTGGAGGCTCAGGGCCCCTTTTTTTTGCATGAGTGCCTTTTATCAGCTCTGCCTGGTTCACTGTTCCTCAAAAAGTGACATCTTTCATGGATCACCATGCTCGGATCACTGTAAAACAATTTACCCTCCCCCCATCTTTGTCCAAGAAGTGGTGGAGAATCTGCATGTGAGAGAGAGGGCTTCTCACTCCCCCACTCCGACTTCCCTTCTCACTCTCCTTACTTCTGTTACCACCACCACTCAGGCTCTCTGCCCTTTATTTTTCTAAATGTAGCTTGAGGCACAAATAGGAACTAGGTGCATTTGCGGGGTGGGTGTGGGTGTGGGTGTGGGTGGGTACACCCTCTCCTTGAAACACCCTCTCCTTCCTGGCCAACTAACTACCTGTAGCCCAGTTAGGAGTTTGTGCTCCATGGCTGCATGAATGAGCGGCCAAGCGCTCTGGATGAGAACACTGAACAGAGTCTGAGCTCTTTATAAGAAAAAGTTCTTTATTTACAAACAGAGTCTGGGCTCTTTATAAGAAAAAGTTCTTCATTTACAATCTCAATTAACTAGAGCACAAGGACACTGGAAAACTATATCAAAATACTACAGGGTGTTACAGAACCAAGAAAAGAAATCAAACAAGGGACTAAATTATGCAGTCATTGGCCCAATCTGCATTTGCTATGTAATGGTGTTCCGTGCTGCTGTGGCGCCAGCTTCCCATTTGGCTCCACAGAAAGCTCTCCTCTGTCTGCATCAGGACGCAAGTTGTTTAGGGAGAGCGTGAGAGAGAGGGGGGAGGAGCGGCCTCCCAGGGGCACCTGCAGGGCACTGCGCTGTGTTGCAGGGAGGAAACGGCACCTGCAACCCCCCCCCACAGAAAGTAAAAGTGGGTGACCTGGCAGAGGGGGAGGCATGGGGGGGGGACACAGGAAAGACAGAATGAGCTGGATAAAAAAGACAAAACACCCAACAGTTGACAGGCAGGACATTCTGGAGACTGCCCCAGGAAATAACAAATGGTTCGGGCTGGGTGTCCTTTCAAACCCCCCCCCCCCCAATATGATCGCAGAAAAATGTTCCCTGGCTGCTTTTAAACACAGACGACTGGATTTTCAGCTAACTTGTTTCCTTTGTGACAATTTGTGTATCTCCTTAGAAACTCCACCATGGAGTTTCATGATTGCTCACAGTGGCTCGACAGTGGGGAGGAGCAGTTATACCACCTTAAAACCATATTCAGATATGGTGGTTACACACCGTAGTGACCCTGGAGTCACCACTAAATAGCAATAAAATGATACAGACAGCCAATGCTGAGATGAAACAATAGGAGAGTGGATGCGGCATTAAATGCAGAGAGAAATTTGTGAGATGATGTGAGATCATTGGCACAATGGTGGGAAATATCAATTCAGATTGGACCATTGGTGTCAGTTTGGCATTCCCTTCCATGGAATGGATGCAAGCCTACTCCAACCCTGAAAGATAGAGGCTGGTCAAGGTAGACTTCATTCCATTGTTACATGTTCTGACAGGGTGTCCAGAGCTTTTAACCCTTGCTGTCTCAGCAGAGAGAGTTTTACTTTGTCTTAATCAAATTAAGGCGCATGTCCTCAAACCTTTATGGACCAGCTCAGGATACCCAAATAGCTTGCCCCTTTGACACACATAGGTAAGCAAATAGTTTCCTTCATCTTGCCTCTTTGTCTTCATAAAGGAAAACCATTTCCTTCCAGCCTGCAATCTGAGAAATTCTATTGCTTCATTTTCCAGAAAAGAGTGTTCTCCCAGAGATCAGGGCCTCCCTGAGTGTTAATCAAGGTATCCTGCATTTCTTTATCATAAAATTCACATCAAAGTTAGATTACTGTAACATGCTCTATGTGACGCTGCCTTTGAAAGTTGCTCAGCAACTTCAATTAGTCCAAAGTGCGGTGGTCAAGTATCTCCGAAAATTACAGTTAGGGATGGGCACAAGCCAGCTCACAAACTAAAGTTCATAATGAATTTTGGCCAGTTCATGGTTTGCAAACTGAAGTTTGTGACAAGTTAACCGGCACAAACGTTCTACAAACTTTCAAGCAGTTTGTGGCAGTTCATGAATGGATACATTTTTAGACAGACTGTCTCAACTCAAAATGTTTACCAAACTTCAAAGCAACAGGGGGTGGAATTCTCCAGCCTCGGAAACACTCTTGTCAGTCTTTAAACTAGTTTTGTCAGTTTCAAGAGCCCCCCCCTTTGCTGGTTTTCCTTTGTGTTTCCTTCACATTTTCTTGCACAGAACTTGCAAAATCTCCTCCCCCCTTGCTTGGATTTGTTGTGACTCTATGCTTTGAGAGCAGTCCTTTAATTTTGCAATGCCAGTAACACTGGGTTCTACTGGGCATTCTGCATGTTGTAACTGGTTGTGCTGGGTTAATTAATTGCTGGAGGTCCTGTAGAGCTCTAATCTCATGAGGGAGTTCGTTCCACAGCATTGGCACTGCCATGGAAAATGCCCTGCTCCTAGTTGCTGCTAACCTGGCGTCCCTAGGCCCGGGGGGGCAGACGGTTTTGCGTTCCCGATCACAGTGCTCTTGGGGGAACATATGGGGAAAGGCGGTCCCTCAGGTAGGCAGGCCCCAGACCATTTAGAGTTTTAAAGGTCAAAACCAGCACCTTGAAGCAAATCTGGAACGCTGTTGGAAGCCAGTGCAATGACTTCAGCACAGGCTAGATGTGCTCCCACCTGGGGCGACCCATCAACAGCCAGGCTGCCGCATTTTGCACCAGCTGCAGCTTCCGGAGTTGCCCCAAGGGCAGCCCCATGTACGGAGCATTGCAGTAGTCTAGCCTCGAGGTGACCATAGCATGGATCACTGAAGCCAGATCATTGCGTTCGAGGAAGGGGACCAACTGCCTAATCAGCCGAAGATGGTAGAAGGCTGCCTTGGCAGTGGCTGCTACCTGGGCCTCCATTGTCAGGGAAGCATCCAGGAGCACTTTCAAACTCCTGACCCTCGGTGCTGGCATCAATGGTGCCCTACTGAAGGCCGGAAGTGGGGCCCCTAACCCCGGACTGTTCTGATTTAGGCAAAGGACCTCCGTCTTTGTCGGATTCAATTTCAGCCGACTCAGCCTAAGCCATCCCGCCACGTCCTGCAGCACCTGGTCCAGATCTTCCAGGGTAGAGCCAGACTGACCACCCAACAACAGATAGAGCTGGGTGTCATCTGCATATTGATGACACCCAAGCCCATGCCCCCGGTCAATCTGGGCAAGGGGGTGCATATAGATGTTAAATAACATTGGGGAGAGCACTGCCCCTTGGGGCACTCCACAAACCAGTGGGTGCCTTCGAGACTGCTTCTCCCCAAGTGCCACCCTTTGTCCATGACCCTGGAGAAACGAGACAAGCCATTGCAAGGCCAGCCCGCGAATCCCCATGTCTGCAAGGCAGTGGGCAAGCAGCTGATGATTGACCATGTCGAACGCCACTGACAGATCTAACAACAGCAGCACCACCATCCCACCCCGATCCAGATGCCTCTGGAGGTCATCTGTGAGGGAGACCAGTGCTGTCTCCGTCTTGTAACCCGGGCGGAAGCCAGACTGGAAAGGATCCAGTGTGGAAGTGTCATCCAGAAAGCTCTGCAACTGTATCACCACCGCCTTCTCTATTAGTTTGCCCAGATAGGGCAAATTGGAAACCAGCCGATATTTGGCCAATTCAGCCGGATCCAGAGATGGTTTTTTTAAGAGAGGGTGAACCATCGCTTCCTTGAGACCCCCTGGGAATAGGCCCGCAGAGAGGGACCTGGTGATAATGTCCCTAAGGGTGCCTTGCAACCTCTCGTGGCTAGCTTGAATTAGCCAGGAGGGGCATGGATCAAGGCTGCATGTGGTTGGGCGTACCATTGCGATCAGTCTGTTGACTTCCTCCAGGCTGAGAGGCCCGAAATAATCCAGAATGGAACCAGAAGATGTGCATGGGGCCTCGAGTTCACATACTGTCTCAAGTGTGGCCGGGAGGTCGCAGCGGAGCAACAAGACTTTGTCTGCAAAATGGCTCGCAAAAGCCTCACAGCCTATATCCAATTTCCTAACATTTTGTCTGCTCTGTGGCAGAGTGGTTAAAGACCGAATCATTCTATACAATTGGGCCGGGCACGAGCTTGCAGATTTAATTGTGGCTGCATAGAACCCCCTCTTTGCAGCCTTGGTTGCCATCTCATATGACTTCATAAACGTTCGATAGGATGCTCTTGACGCTTCGTCATGAACCCACCGCCACGGTCTCTCTATCTGTCTGAGCCTTCGCTTCATCAGCCTCAGCTCCTGGGTATACCAAGGAGTCAGAGGGCGTCTGGGAGCGATCTCGTCAATGGCCACCGAGAGTCGGCTATGCCAGTCCTCGACAAGCTCATCTAATGAGCCGCCAGGGGGCAATGGATCCCAGAGAGCCATCTGCAGTGGGTCCATTTGGCTTCACGGGCAAGCCAAAATCCACTCTCTGCCCAAACAGGGTTGGGGTGACAAGTTCACTTGAGCCCCCAGGGCATGGTGGTCCAACCATGGAACTGCTTTAGCAGTAATCCGGTCCACTGTAACCCCTGTCGCAAAGACCAGCTTGGTGAGTGGGGGCCATTACATATTGGGAGAGTCCCAGTGCCACCATGGACAATGCCAGGTCCACCGCCCGGGAGGAGGCCGCATCGTTGGCATGGACGTTGAAGTTACCCAGGACTAACAACCTAGGGTGTTCCAACGCCCAGCCCTATACGGCCTCCACCAGAGATGGCAGGCTGTCAGCCGGTGCGTTGGGTGGACAGTACACTAGCCAAACAGCCAAACTCTCCCTGGCTTCCCACACAAAACCGGCACACTCAGTGCCTGCGATCCTCACTGCTGGGAGTGCCCTGAAGGAGTAAGCCTCTCGATCCTTCACCAGACTTCAGGGTGGGGGGAGGAGTGGCTCTACTCATCCCCCCACCCTGAAGTCTGGTGAAGGATCGAGAACCCAGGAGGAGCCAACTGGGAGAGAGCAACCGTCTCCCCGTCTCATACCCCGTCTCGTACACCACGTCTCGGTTTGCAAAATCCTGCACCCCGCTTGGGTTTCTTGTGGCACTGTGCTTTGAGATCAGCCCTTTTAAGCTAGCAGTAACACAGTGGCATTGGGGTTTGCTGGGCATTCTGTATACTGAACTGGTTGTGCTGGGCTTGTAACCCCCCTTGCTTGGATTGTGATTCTGTACTTCACATCAGTCCTGTTGAGCTGGCATTGCCACAATGGCACTGAGTTCTTCTGGGCACCAGTACATTGCACTGGTTCTGCTGGGCTTGTACCCCCATTGCCTGGAGAGTGATTCTGTGATTCACATCAGTCCTGTTGAGCTGTCATTGTCACAATGGCACTGGATTCTGCTGAACACTCTTTGATTGCACTGCTACTGCTGTTCACTCTGTACATTGCACTGGTTCTGCTGGGCTTGCAAAAATGCACCCCCTCTACACCCACTCCCAGTTTCTACTGCAGAGATTTTCTGGCTTGACCTTAATCCGGTTGGGTTTGCACTGTCACAGTGGCACTGGTTCTGCTGGGCTTGCAAAAATACCCCCCACCTTCAGTTTCTACCACAGAGATTCTATGGGACTTTGATTCTGTTTGGCTGGGCTTCTATTGCGCCTGCTTTTTTCCCCCTCCCCCCTTCTTTGAAAACAATGGAGGATGGGGGCACCTTTTTGGAGGGCACTAACTCAGACCCTGTAAATCCAGTCCTCGTCAAACTTGGAAGACAGGTAGAGGAGAGTCAGCCGGAGAACCCCTGTGAGTTTCAGGTCTCTAGTATACCAGGGGGAAGAATGTTTTACTGTGTCATGAATCTCACAAACTGACTCAGTTTGTATGGTGACTAAAAATTTGTGACAGTTTCTGGTTCACAAACCACAAGCTGTGGACAGAACTGAACCACGTTTTCCTGGTTCACGTCCATCCCTAATTACATCTCATCTCCAGACTACAGAGATCAGTTCCCCTGGAGAAAATGCATGCTTTGGAGGTTGGGTTCTATGGGATTGAACCCCACTAAGGTCCCTGTCCTCTCCAGGCTCCATCCCCAAATCTCCAGGAACTGACAACCCTATACCCCATCCCCCTCCAGGGGGACCTGGGAACCCTATGCACTTAGTTTACTTTCTTTTAGGCACCTGGCCAAAATATCTGCCAGATGGGGATTAGACAATATACGTGATTTCTCTGTGGTGGCTCCCACCTAGCATTGCCATCTCCCCACTGTGGGCAGAGACCCTTAGGCCCAGTCCCACCACTGATCAGCTGTCTGTCTGGGGGACTTAATAGCAATGGGGGAAGCCTACACCAGCATCACAGTGTTGTCACCAGTAATGTGGCAATGTCAGTTCTGGCATGCACTAGAAGCGATGTTGTCACATCACCAGTGATGCAAGCATGCTCTGGTATTTGGGCAAAATGTCTAGGGTAAAAAATGGCTTCTACAACAGAGTTTTTGCCTAAGCACCATAGTCTCCCTACATCACTGGCGATGCGATGACATCAGTTCTGGCACACAGTGGAAGTGACATTGCTGCACTGCTGGCGATGATGCTGAAATGCTGGTACAGGCCTCCCCTGCTGCTAGCAACCCTCCTCCCACTTTATGCAGTGGCCTGCTGGTGGAGACAAGGAAGGCTCCCATACTTGTATCACTTTGCATAATGTGAAGAACAGAAATGTTTGGGAGGACATTTTTATAAAGGATTTAACTGTAGTAGAACTGTAGAACAGCTCAGGAAGTAACTTTTGTAAGGGAACAAGTGGGGGACCTGCAAGACTATCTTTCCCAACTGAAACTGCAAATGTCAGCACAAAAGTGGATGTTCCTAAAATTCAGCTCAGCTCTCATCTTGGTATATGACCTCAATAGTATTTCAAACGATAACGTTTTACAAAAAATTATTTCTTTGTTTTCAATAAAACAATACTTGTAAAATAGATGGCCTGGCAAAGACTTTGAAATGTAAATACGTATGTATGGAACCAAAATGCGATCAAATACAAAGCAAAGAAACTGATCTTCTATACCTATGCATTGTAGTAAATGGATTCTTTTTGCTGCCCATTACTTTATCTTATTTTTAAAATATAAATAAAAAATCCCAAGGGATTATTTTACTCATTCATCTCTGGAGTTCCCATAGCAATATATTGACTATGAATAGCATGGTGTCTATATTAAAAGTGATTGAATGTAGTAAGGCAATATACTTTACCATAGTTTAACACAGCATGGTCTTTAAAATATAATTTCTGTGGTTAATATTGTAACTGTTGCTGTATATTAGATTTCATGGTCATTTTTGATGAACAAGTTTCTAAATGTGAAGGTTTAAAAGCTATGTTTTCTGTAATGCATTTCAAAATTCAAAATTGTTCTCTTTGGACTACTCTAATACACTTCTATATGGTTTTTGAAAAGAGCATAAGTAATTAATTTTGAAAAGGAATATTATGAAAACAGATGAAGGACAGTTCACACATTCACCTGACAATAGTTCTCATTCATGACTGGCAAGTGGGCAATATTATATTCCCTGTTTACACTGTTTTGAACGAAGAAAAACTCACACCTGTTTTTCAAATAAATCTCGGGGGGGGGGGGAGTAGGTTCCAAACTGAGGGAAATAAAACTGTTTTTTCTGATTTTTGACAGCACAGGACAAAACAATGTGTGGGGAATTATCTGTCATCCTGCCACTTTTCTTCTGAAGGCAGAAAACCCCTTGAGAAGGTGGTGGGGATACTTTTCTGGAAAAGGCATTCCTGTACATGGTCGAGACCACTGTTTCCCTGTAGGTCTGGGAACTGTAGTATCCCTCTCTGGCAGTGCCATGGGGCAAGTGAAACCACCAGGACTTCTCATCCCGCCAGGACAAGCTCTTGGCTCACAAAGGGTGCCTACTGTGGGGCAGTCGGGTAGTGGTTCCTGTGCCCCTGTGCCAGTGAGTATTGGTGGCCCTGCATGAGATGCTCCTCAGAATTGTGCAAATGAAGGCACTTGCCTGGAGTTATGTGTGGTGTCCAGGAATGGACAGCAAAATAGAGGTCTGGGTCCAGCTCTGCCAGGCCTGCCAAGAGACCCAGCCAGAACCACCACATGCTCCTGTGCAGCATTTGGAGTCCACCCGCAACCCTTGGTCTTGGGTGCATTTGGACTTTGCCAGCCCCTTCCAAGGACAAATATTATTTATTTTGGTGGACTCCTACACCAAATGGCTGGAGATCGTGCTGGTTGCCTCCACCAGTTGCAATCTGGGCCTTCAGACAAAGCTTCAGCACGCAAGGCCTACCCAACACGGTCGTGCCGGCCAACAGGACTGCCTTCACTTTGGGGGAATTCCAGGAGTTCTTGGGCCACTACCTAATATGGCACATCCGCTCCACTACCTTTCACCCGGCCACCAACGGGCAAGCAGAGAGGATGGTGCAGATCACGAAGGAGTCCCTCAGGCAGATCATCCATGGGGACTGTGACCATAGGCTTGCAGCATTCCTTTTTGGCCACTGGGTGACCCCGAGTGTAACCACCGGCCACAGCCCCACTGAGCACCTCATGGGCAGATGCCTAACTACTCAACTGGAAAGACTGCACCCGGACCGAGCCCCAGAACATCACCTGTCACCAGAGAGCCGGGAAGCACCCAGAGGATTTCCCCCAGGTGACCGCAACTACACACGGAACTTCTCCAGCGGTTCTGCCTGGGTTCCTGCCAAGGTCATCTCTACCAATGGTGGACAGGTCCTGCACAGGCACATTGACCAGCTTTGCCACTGTCTCCTGCTGGAGGTAGCCAAACCAGCGCCAGCTGCTTTGGAGGCCAGCTGCCCAGGACCACTACCGCCTCTGCTGGAGCGCAGTGGGGAGGGGGATGCGCTGCGTGCCAGGGACTGTTCTAACCGTGCAGAGTTGCCCACACCCATACAGACTGTTCCAGAACCCTGGGACTCTGCTCCTGACTTGCCATCCTTGCCCAGCACCGCTGCTGAGACCCCAGACAGGGCCCCTGTGACTTTGCCAACACTGTCTGAGCTGAGACACTCTCAGTGGGAAAGGCGCAAGCCAGCGTACCTTGAGGATATGTTAAGGTTCTTTGGAAATTAGGGGGGAGGAGTGTTATATATTAGGGCTGAAATATTCCAGGACTGGATACCAGAGACTGGCTGAGCTTGGAGCTCTAGAACAATAGCCCACCAGGACTCTGGAGATGACCAATGAGGAATTAATGTCATGTAAATAGCCAATTGTTGGGAGTTGGGTGTGGGTTTTGCATGCTATTTAAGCAGGGCTGTTGCCCTGAGGTTTCAGTCTTGTATCTGCTGAATCACTAATAAAGCTGAGCTGATCACTAGGCTGGGGGTCTGCTCATCCATGGAACCCAGTATTTAATAGCTCCAAAGCAATATATGAAAGAATCCAGAAGGAACCACTTGCTCCTGGGGAAAAATGATGGACAGAACAATGGGACTTGCTAGAAACTGTTAATCTGGCACATATATGAGTGCATAGGAAATACAAAGCCATTTTACTCCCAAGGAGAGAGTTGCTGCCAATAAAACACTGAGATCAAGAAAACAATGCAATACACAGATTGTCATAGTGCAAGCAAAGCAATTTTATAGCCAGGGAGCATCTGTCAAAGAATCCAGCTACATTCATTTAACTGAAAACCTAAACAAAAATTGCACCACAGGATCTCCGACTCTCAGAAAGAACAGGCGTTCTGACAGCTGAAGAGAAGTCAAAAAATGAAGGGCTAACAGACTTCCAGTGGTGTTCTTACAGATTTTTTTTAAAAAAAGATTCTTGAATAGGAACAAATGAGAGAGAAGCCAGAAGAGTTCTTTCCTACTGAAAATAAAGATGATGGACTGAAGGGGGGAGGGGCTTTTTTAGTTGTTGTTGTTCAGTCGCACAGCCGAGTCCGACTCTTCGCGACCCCATGGACCAGATCACGCCAGGCCTTCCTGTCTTCCGCCGTCCTCTGAAGTTTGCTCAATTTCATGTTCGTTGCATCGATGACACTTGCTAACCATCTCATCCTTTGCCGTCCCCTTCTTCTTTGACCTTCAATCTTTCCCAGCATCAGGGTCTTCTCCAGTGAGTGCTCCCTTCTCATTGGGTGGCCAAAGTATTTGAGCTTCAGCTGCAGGATCTGACCTTCCAGGGAACAGTCAGGGTTGATTTCTTTTAGGATTGACTGATTTGATCTTCTTGCAGTCCAAGGGACTCTCAAGAGTCTTCTCCAGCACCATAGTTCAAAAGAATCTATTCTTCGGCACTCGGCCTTCCTTATAGTCCAACTCTCACAGCCATACATGACTACTGGGAATACCATTGCTTGACCATGCAGACTTTTGTTGGCAGGGTGATGTCTCTACTTTTGATCATGTTATTTAGGTTCGCCATCGCTTTCCTCCCAAGGAGCAGGCATCTTTTAATTTCATGGCTGCTGTCACAGTCTGCGGTGATTTGGGATCCCAGGAACGTGAAGTCTGTCACTACTTCCATGACTTCCCCTTCTATTTGCCAAGGAGCGATGGGGCCGGATGCCATGAACTTAGTTTTTTTGATGCTGAGCTTCAAGCCCACTTTTGCGCTCTCCTCTTTCACTCTGAGCAAGAGGCTCTTGAAGTCCTCTTCACTTTCTGCCATCAGAGTGGTATCGTCTGCATATCTGAGGTTGTTGATGTTTTTCCCAGCAATCTTGATTCCCGCTCGTGATTCATCCAGGCCAGCATTTCACATGATGTACTCTGCATATATATATTAAATGAGCAAATAAATATCCAAAAAAACAGCTGCATCAACTTGATTCCAAAGCTTCTATTTCACTGTCTGAGAACAAAGTGGGTATCTGCTGGATATGAGTCCCATAACCTAGTGGTACAAGACAGATAATCCTGTACTGTATTCACTATCACATCTGCGATTGTGGGGAAACATTAAAACTGTTCTCTAAGGATGATCTGATAATTAAATTCCTTATATCACAGCAGTTCCTGTGACTCTCCTTGCAAGGAGTGGAGCAGTCCTCTGCTGCTCTTGTGCTTTTCTAGAATGGGGCACACAACCACAATAAGCACAACAGTAGCTCCAATGAATAAAGTCCTCTTGATTTAATTGAATGCCAAAAATATATATATTTCATATATTCCAGGGGCAATCCTAAAGAGATCTATTTGAAGTAAATCCATTGTTATTCAATGGAGCATATGCCCAAGGAAGTTTCTTCAGAATTGCAGCCTCAAACTCTTAAGATCTATCAGTCAATATCGGTTCTGGCAATGAACCACTGAATTATTGCAACTAGATCCTTTATACATCTATTAAAGTTAATTTGGAAAAATCAATCACATTTGGGTAACTCAGGATCTTTTCTCAGATTAACATATAGACTAATGTCTAGAAAAAAATCAGACACACCTGTACATGGACCTCCCAACTGATGACTATAAGATATAAAAATGTAGCATCCTTACTTTGCCTTCATAACATAAAAATGTTTATTCTACAAAATAAATGTATTTGCTGTGATAAGAAAAGTTTGTTGAGTAGACTCTTTGCAACATTGAACATAGTGTTTTCTGTCCACATGCAGATCACTAGGGGGAGCACTAACACTATTTCCTTCTTAGACGTATTACCTCTTTCCCCCAAAAGCTTGATTTGTAGGTCGATCAACTGCCAAGAGCCAAAGGATGGTAATAAATGGGATTTTTTTTTAAAAAAATCACCTGTTAAAAATTAAAACTAAGCTTTTTGAAAAGTGAAGTTCTATTGAAATACTGTCTTTAATGCTGGATAACTCTATGTAATCCACCTTGAGTCCAAATGAGAAAGGCGGACTATAAATAATGTAAATAAAATAAATAAATAACCATCAGTTGTTAATGTAACACCTTGCCAACAGCCAGAGATGATTACTTCGTGGGTGTTCAGGGACTGGATCAAAGACTTTCATATCAAGTGGTGATGCAATATTTCATCTATGTGCGTGATTGCGTAGAATGTGAAAAAAGCTGCATATGGACTGAAAGAACTGAAAGGTACATCAGTCTGCATCTGCCCAGTGTCCTGTATGAAATCTTGAAATTTAAAAAAAATGAAACAATTGAGGTTTCCTAATACATTGGTTTCACATGAGACACAAGATCTAGTAATTTGGAATTAAACCTAAGAATTTTGAACACAAAATGACACTGATTATTCTTATGATAGCAGATTTCTCTCTCCCCCTCAATGTCCTCTCATTATACTCCTCTTTTTCATCCACTGTGATGTGGTGATAGACTGAACTATGTTTCAAGGTTCTTGTAAGGATTGGACCAAGATAATATATACTTTCAACACAAATTTCTAAAAAAATATGATGCCATTCAAGTATTTGGACATTCAATATCAAGTTGATTCAGACATTTGATAGCAAGATGACTATTGACATCTGTTTATATTTCTAAATGGTGCATAGTAAAAATAGCATTAAAACTTTTTAAAAAAGAAGGGAACAGAAAGGAAAACTAATGAGACAAAAATGCTTGCAACAAATATGTAAGAATGACAAAAAGAACTGGGGAAAGTGGCATATCTGTGTAGCTCTAATCATGAATTAGGGTTACCAAACTCCAGGTGGTATGCAAACCACCGGAAAAAATAACACTGTACACATAAAGTATTAGACAACAATTTGTGTCCTTAAAATGAATTAGTATTTTCTTTTACAGTCCTTTTTCACAGAAGTTATTGATCACTCTCTTATTGTCTCTGAACAGAGTCACACATAAAGCAGCTACAGATTGCCTAGGCTGCTGTCCGGTTCTTCTGACTTCTTCAGGCTGCTGTCTCAATGGTGGAGCTGAGAATACATACTGATGCTTACAAACAAATTCCATGCTATATACAGTAAACCATGTATACATGTATACAGTGGCCACAGGATTGGAAAAGTCAGTATACATTCCAATCCCAAAGAAGGACAATGCCAAGGAATGTTCAAACTATCGCACAATTGCACTCATTTCACATGCTAGCAAGGTCATGCTCAAGATCCTACAAGCTAGGCTCCAACAGTACGTGGATAGAGAACGGCCAGAAGTACAAGCTGGGTTTCAAAGAGGTAGAGGAACTAGAGATCAAATTGCCAACATTCGCTGGATTATGGAGAAAGCAAGAGAGAGCCTTTGATTGTGTGGATCACAATAAACTATGGCAGGTTCTTAAAGAGATGGGAGTACCAGACCACCTCACATGTCTCTTGAGAAACCTGTATAAGGGTCAAGAAGCGACAGTTAGAACCGGATATGGAACAACTGGTTGGTTTAGCATAGGAAAAGGAGTACGACAAGGATGTATATTGTCATCTTGCTTATTTAATTTATATGCAGACTACATCATGCAAAATGCTGGCCTGGATGAATCACAAGCTGGAGTTAAGATTGCTGGGGTAAAGATCAATAACCTCAGATATGCAGACGATATCACTCTGATGGCAGAAAGTGAAGAGGACCTCAAGAGCCTGTTGCTCAGAGTGAAAGAGGAGAGCGCAAAAGTGGGCTTGAAGCTCAGCATCAAAAAAACTAAGATCATGGCATCCGGCCCCATCACTCCTTGGCAAATAGAAGGGGAAGTCGTAGAAGTAGTGACAGACTTCACGTTCCTGGGATCCCAGATCACTGCAGATGGTGACTACAGCCATGAAATTAAAAGACGCCTGCTCCTTGGGAGGAAAGCGATGGCAAACCTAAACAACATGATAAAAAGCAGAGACATCATCCTGCCAACAAAAGTCCGCATGGTCAAAGCAATGATATTCCCAGTAGTCACATATGGCTGCAAGAGCTGGAATATAAGGAAGGCCGAGCGCCGAAGAATAGAACTATGGTGCTGGAGAAGACTCTTGAGAGTCCCTTGGACTGCAAGAAGATCAAATCAGTCAATCCTAAAAGAAATCAACCCTGACTGTTCCCTGGAAGGCCAGATAATGAAACTGAAGTTCAAATACTTTGGCCACCCAATGAGAACGGAGCACTCACTGGAGAAGACCCTGATGCTGGGCAAGATTGAAGGTCAAAGAAGACGGGGACGGCAAAGGATGAGATGGTTAGATAGTGTCATCGATGCAACGAACATGAAATTGAGCAAAGTTCAGAGGACAGCGGAAGACAGGGGGGCCTGGCATGATCTGGTCCATGGGGTCGCGAAGAGTTGGACTTGACGGTGCGACTGAACAACATGATTAAAATACAGTTATGGAGACCAGAGAATCTTAACCCTAAAGCTCTAGATGTTAACTCTGACTTTGTAGTCTATTTTGCTTCAGTTTGGCTCTCCTGCCGGGCTGTGATCACTAGCTGAAAACATCACACCATCCCTAAAAATAGGTATCAAGGAATGAACTGTGGAATGATTTAAATCATTTCTTATAGATCATACTCAGAGGGCTGCTTTTGCAGACTAGTTATAATTTGTGTGGGATTTGTCCTGTGAAGTTCAACAACTCTCAGTTTTATTTTCCATGCCGTGTAATCTTTATCATATAAATCTTTATAATGGGAAAGATCATTCATGGTTTTAGAGTTTGGTATCATCAATCTGCTCTATATTTCTCTATCCAGACTACCTGACACTGCTGTAGCTGTCCTGAGCCTGTGCTCGGCTGCTGTAGTCAAATGGCTAAGGAGGGACACATTGAAATTAAATCCTGACAAGATGGAAATTATTCTGGAATAAAACTAAGATAAGAACATAAGAAGAGCCCTGCTGGATCAGACAAATGGTCCATCCTGTCTCACACAGTGGCCAACCAGTTCCTCTGAAGGGCCAACAACAGGGCATAGAGGCTGAGACCTTCCCCTGATGTTACCTTCTGGCTCTGGGAGGTTTAGTGCCTCTGAATGTCAAGATTCCCCTTAGTTACCATGGCTAGTAGCCACTGATAGACCTATCCTCCACAAATCCTCCATGAATCTATCTACTCCCCCTTTAAAGCCGTTTATTCCTGTGGCCATCACTATACCCTCTGGCACTGAATTCCACATTTTAATTACTCTCCGTGTAAAGAAATATTTCATTTTGTTTGTCCTGAATCTACTGCTCATCAGCTTCATTGGATGCCCTTGACTCCTGGTATTTTGGGAGAGGGAGTAAATTTGTCTCTTTGTCAACTTTCTTTACCTCATGCATAATTTTATAAACTCCATTCTTGTTCCCCCTTTGTCATCTCTTTTCTAAACTGAAATGTCCCAGCCTTCCTGATAGGGAAGGTGCTTCAACCTCCTAATCATCTTGATTGCCCTCCTCTGTACTTTTCCCAGCTCTGCGATGTCTATTTTGACACACAGTGACCAGAACTGTACACAACAAATGAGGTCACATCATATATCTATACAGGGGTATTATAATATCAACCATTTTATTTCCAAACCTTTCCTAATAATTCCTAACACACCATTTTCTACATGCTTGTTCGCTTTCTCAAAGAACTCTAAAAGATTGGAGAGGCAAGACTTCCCTTTGCAGAAGCCATGCTGATCTCCCCTCAGCAGGCTTTGTTCCTCTGTGTGCATAATAATTCTGTCTTTGATTACAATTTCTACTAATTTGCCTGGGACAGGCTGACTGGCTTGTAATTTTCTGGTTCCCCTCTGGACCCCTTTTTACAAATTGGTGTAATATTCGCTACTCTCCAGTCTTCTGGTGCAGCAGCTGAATTTAGTGATAGGTTACATATATGGGTTAGTAAATCAACAATCTCACATTTGCATTCCCCAAGAACTCTTGGGTATATGCCATCTGGAACTGGAGACTTATCAGTTTTTAATTTTCCCAATAGGTCTAGAACTTTATCTCTGGTCACCTCAATTTGACTTGGTTCTTTAGACTCCTTTTCTGAATATAGTTTCTGTGGCATGGGTACATGCCCCACACTTCCCACAGTGAACACAGAAGCAAAAAATTTATTTAGCTTCTTTGTTATCTCCCCATCTTTCTTTAGCAATCCCTTTATTCCTTGGTCATCCAAAGGGCCAACGGCTTCTGTGATATATTTTTTAAAATATATCCTGCTCTGGATATATTTTTTAAAAATGTTTATTGTTTGTCTTTATGATTTTAGCAGCCTGCTCCTCAAAATATCTTTTTGTATGCCTAATGATTGACCCTACATTTCTTTTGCCAGAGCCTGTGGACCCTTCTGTTCAATTCAGTGGCTTCTGTTGGGGAATTAATTCCCCTGCTATTATCTAACTTATTTGATTCTATACCCTCTATAATGTATAATGCAACACCTTCACCAACCAGTCCCTCCTTGTCCTGCCTATAGAGGTTATACCCAGGAATGACTGTATCCCTATAGATTTTCCCCATTCCACCACATTTCTGAGATATCTATTACATCTAAATTGTCATTGACCACCGAGCACTCCAGCTTGCCCATCTTGGCTCAGAGACTTTTAGTCTTGGCATATAGACACCTATAACATGTTTCCATCTCCAGCAACCCTCACATCCATTGGCCTCTTAGTCACCACACATGGCCCTCATTCACCATCCTACACCAGCTCTCAAATGCTCCTGTCAATATTACCCTGAGTGTTTACACATTCATTCCTATGGACTGGCTTGTCCCAAACTGGAGGCTTCCCAGCTCCTGTTGGCTTTCTTCCTTGGGTTAGTGAAAAGCTGTTCTGCCATCTTTTTTAATGTTCATCACCAGCAGCCTGATTCTCTTTTGGTTCAAGTGAAGCTCATCTCTTTTATTCAGTTTCAGCATATCCCAGAAAGTTCTCCAATGCCTAACAAATCTAAACCCTCTCTCCTTGCATCACTTTCTTATCCATGCATTGAGACCGCTGATGGGTGCCTGTCTAGGTGGCCCTGCGTGTGGAACTGGCAGCATTTCTGAGAATGCTACTTTTGAGGTCCTGGACTTTAAATTTCTGCCTAGTAACCTCATTTTTTCCTCCAGGAAATAGAACTACATTTCCTAATGTCATTGGTGTCAACATGCACCATGACTGATGGCTCCTACCCACCACTATCTATTAACATAGTGTGTGATGTCCACAACCTTCGTACCAGGCAGGCAAGTCACCTTGCAGTCAAAACACCTGTCATAGACTCCACTCTCTATATTCCTAATGATCAAATCATCCACTATCAAAAGCCCACCTCCCCCCAACCCTAGAAGGGTATACTCAGTACAAGAGGATATTGGTGCTTCACCCAAGGAAGGGGTCCCTTCTAAGGGATCACATCTGTCCTCCTCAGACTGACATCCTCTGACCTTGAGACTCTCACTCTCCACAACAGCAGCTGTCAGCACAGGAGTGGGACTGTTCTCGTAAGTTGCTGAGGGTATCTTCCCCAAACCTCTCTTTCTGCCTCAGCTTCTCCAGGTCAGCAACCCTAGCCTCTAGGGAATGAAACTACTCCCTGAGAGCCAAGAGCTCTAAACAGCAAGCACATACCCATGATTTCTTCCCAATGGGTAGATAATAGTACATGTGGCACACTTGGACATCTTGGAGGGTATTCTGCTTCCTACATTTTATGTGTTTCAACTGACTGTTCCTGACTCAGTTATAGTCTAGGGGCTATACTTAACCCAGCATTAATGATAGAGTCTTATTTAGGACCAGTGTTCCCTCTAAGCTGAGTTAGTGTGAGCTAGCTCACAGTTTTTTAGCCTCCTGCTTACACATTCTGGTCTTAGCTCAGGAAGGATGGCTCCGGAGTAAACTAATTTATGCAATAGCCAAATCGCTCGCTCACAACTTGAATGCCAGTAGCTCACAAAGTAGAATTTTTGCTCACAAGACTCCACAGCTTAGAGGGAGCATTTAGGGAGTTTAGGGACTGTGTTTGACTGATTTAGTTTTTATTTATTGGCAGTCCTAATAGAAATTTTAAATTGTTGCCTTTTTGTTGTTGTTGTTCAGTCGCACAGTCGAGTCCGACTCTTCACGACCCCATGGACCAGATCATGCCAGGCTTTCCGGTCTTCTGCTGTCCTCTGAAGTTTGCTCAATTTCATTGTTGCCTTTTACATGATTCATATTTGTTGTTTTATTTGTATTGTTTATATTTATATTATTTATATTGAGTGCCACAAGGTAGAAAGGCATCTAATACATGTTATAACAATAATAAGTTACATACCCCGTTCGCGGGAAGGGCGGGGTATAAATACAATGAAATAAATAAATAAGAGCCAGTTAATTTAGCTGCAAAAAGTGCTTGCTTCTATCTTCATTTAGCCCATGTAACAATGTGGACAATGTGGCCTCATGAACATAAGAACATAAGAACATAAGAGACGGCTTTGGCACTCCTCCAAGGTGCTAATAATACCTTTCATAAGAACATAAGAGATGCCAATGTTGGATCAGGCCAAAGGCCCATCCAGTCCAACACTCTGTATCACACAGTGGCCAGAAATACCAGTGCCATCAGGAGATCCACCAGTGGGGCCAGGACATTAGAACCCTTCCCACTGTTGATCCCCCCAAGCACCAAGATGACAGAGCATCACTTGCCCCAGAGTCCCTATCTATACCTTGTGGCTAATAGCCACTGATGGACCTCTGCTCCATATGCTTATCTAATTCCCTTTTGAAGCCGTCCATGCTTGTAGCTGCCACCACTTCCTGTGGCAGTGAATTCCAAGTGTTAATCACTCTTTGGGTGAAGAAGTACTTCCTTTTATCCGTTCTAACCCGACAGCTCAGCAATTTCATGGAGTGCCCACGAGTTCTTGTATTGTGAGAAAGGGAGAAAAGTACCTCTTTCTCTACCTGCTCTTTCCCATGCATAATCTTATAAACCTCAATCATGTCACCCCTCAGTCGCAATGCATGGCTAGGAATAAATACAGTGAAGCAACATGTTGAATACCGGCAAACAGATTGATGACTTACTGAACCAGTCCTCGAAAAATCGTCCCTGCTTGTGATCAGTGAACAGAGCATGAGCCAAACTGGCAGGTGTTCATATGTCCCTAGCCAGGAGTAAGCTACGATGTCCATGTTTGTACAGAATGCAGAACCGTATTTAAGACTAACTGTGGTTAACAAAACAAAGTATGAATCCAGTGGCACCTTTAAGACCAACAAAGTTTAATTCTGGGTTGGTGACCAGAACTGCACACAGTACTCCAAATGAGGTCTCACCATTGATTTATATAGGGGCATGATGATATTGGCTGATCTGTTTTGAATTCCCTTCCTAATAATCCCCAGCATAGCATTGGCCTTCTTTATTGCAGTCACACACTGTCTCGACATTTTCAGTGAATTATCTACTACAACTCCAAAATCTCTCTCTTGATCAGTCTCTGCCAGTTCAGACCCCATCAACGTGTATTTATATTTAGGATTTTTGGCTCCAATGTGCAT
>NW_015176507.1:76153-76450 GCF_001447785.1 Gekko japonicus | reverse complement strand
ATGGCTATGGTGATTTCCTTTTAACACCTATGGGCCAAGCAAAAGGTCAGCAGATTAGGCTTTTACTAAGAAAAGATTCATCTACTGAATTACTGCTTGTCACAGAGGGATAGTAGCCCTGCCAATATTAACAAAACTATCTGAGAAACTGGAGATCACAGTGCAGAAATTGTTAAGGATGAGAAGCTATCAGGTTCTGGAGTCTGCAGGTCTTGCTTTCACTCTTTCAACTATTCAGTGGTACCATACAAGATCCTAAGAACATAGAGCCTTGCTGGATCAGACCACTGGTCCATC
>NW_015176507.1:58719-75838 GCF_001447785.1 Gekko japonicus | reverse complement strand
GAGCAGTTTCTGTCAGAGCTCTCTCAGCCCCACCTACCTCACAGGGTGTCTGTTGTGGGGAGGGGAAGGGAAAGGAGTTTGTAAGCCGCTCTGAGACTCCCTTGGGTAGTGAAGGGCGGGGTATAAATCCAATCTCTTCCTCCTCCTCCTCTGTGGCCAACACTACATCTTCTGGCAGCAAATTACACATTTTAATCATTTGCAATGTAAAATATTCCTTTTTGTCCATCCTGAATCTACTGCCCAACAACTTCATTTGCTGCCCTCGAGTTCTAGTATTTTGGGAGAGAGGGAAAAAGTTCTCTTTGTCAACTCTCTCCATGAAATGCATAATTTTATAAAACTCTATCATGTCCCCGTCCCCGTCCCCCAATCATCTCTTTTATAAACTGAAAAGTCCCAGACTCTTCAGCCTTTCCTCATAGGGAAGGTGCTCCAACCCCCTAATCATCTTTGTTACCCTCTTTGGTACTTTTTCCAGCTCTGCAATGTCCTTTTTGAGGTACGGTGACCAGAACTGTACACAGTATTCCAAATGAGGCCGCACCATAGATCTACGTATACAGGGGTATTATAATTTGTGGAGATCCTCTTGGAATTCACAATCAGCCTTGGTTTTCACCATCCTGAATAATTTTGTGTCATCTGCAAACTTGGCCACTACACTACTCACCCATAGTTCCAGATCATTTATGAATAAATAGTACCAGCCCCAACACCTCTCCTTGTAGGACCCCACTGCTTACTTTCTCCCATTGAGAGAGTTGTCTATTTATTCCTACTCTCTGCTTGAACTGATCACAAGCAGGACTGTCTGGGAAGTTCCAGAAGTGGCAAGGTACCCATGCCATTATCCCTTAGAGGCCATGGCACCTTTGTGACTTTTCCAATTTCTGCTATAAAGAGATGCTGGAAATCCATTATTGCATAGAATATCACCACCTGACCCTGTATCCCTTTCCCCTAAACCTCAAGATTCAGAGATTCTGTGTAATTATAAAGTTGGGAAGGAAATGAACTTTGACCACCTCAGGATTCCTTTCATCTCTCACTTCATCTCTCACTTCATGTGTTCAGGGTTGAATCCTGGCATGGATAAGAACAAGCTTCAGTGAGTCCTGGTACAAATTAAGGCTTCCCTTTCCATGAACCTAATCTTGACTGATAAAAATATGTCCATGATGAATGAATATATGCACAAACTGGTCATTCAATTGTTCTACCATAATCCCATACCATCTCTAATCATGGGACTAATGGTAAACCATACTTAACATTCAGCCCAGGCTGAAACCAGATCCAGGTTTTTTGGTGAACTGAATTGTTCTTTGATCTGTGTTTAACACCTACAAGAAGTTTGGAAGCTAGAAAGAGCAGACCTAAATGTATGTGGTACAATTTTTTCTCCTTTTGTTTACCCAACAGCCACTTCAATGGTTTGTTTATAATCATCATCATCATCATCTTTCGATTTATTGATCGCTCAATCCTTGCAGAGCTGCCGGCTTTGAGCGATTTACAGTTACTCATGTGTTGACTTGGGACTAACAATGATGGGGGTAAGGGAGGACAACATATATCATTTTTAATTACACACACTTCGCAGTCGACAGGGAGTTTGGTCAGCTGTAAGCATCAGACGTGTTCCGGCAGCATTCTTTTGTCGGCATCGCTTGATGTCGTCAGCATTTTTCTCAGTCGCAGCACACCACTGCCACTGTCTGACCGGAATGACCCATTGTAGGCTTTTTTCTTTGATGCTGCGTAGATCTCTCTTGGCTTTTGATCTTACGCACGGTCCTTCTGTTTGTCGGCGAACACTTCCCACTGGGGGGGGAGGTTAAGTGTGCCCACCCTCTCTAAGGAGTGGTACCCATTTTATCTACTCACCAAAGCTTTCGAACCACTAGGTGGACGGCGAGCTGGGGACATGCCTGGTAGCTCACACCAGTGTGGGGCTTGAACTGACAGCACTCCTGTTCAGCTCAGATGTTTAACCAGAGGATTAATCCCCTGTGCCACTGCTCCCCTAGATTTGAGCCCAGTAGCACCTTAGAGTAGGAATGGGCACAAACCACAAAAATGGGGTTTGGATCGTGGGTGAACCATGAACTAAACCACAAACCCAGTTGGCTCATGTATGAACCAAACCAGGTTTGTGCCTTAAACAGCCCTATTTCTGATCTAAACAACTAAGCCGTGGGAACAGGCTGCCCCTGCAATCCAGCTGTTTAGACTGGAAACAGCTGAGCCATGCAGAGCAGTGCAGCTCAGCTGTTTAAAGGGGTTTAAAACTGATGCCCAAGAAAGCCCCTGTAAACAGTTGAGCCACATGGAGCAAACTGCTCCTGCAGCTCAGCTGCTTAAAGGGGCTTTCTAGGGCAGCCAGCCCCAGCCAGCTGCAGGCTCGAAGCCATTTAAACCCCTGCTTTCTGTTCCCTGTGGCTTTTCCCCCATGAAGAGCAGAAAGCAGGAGTTTAAACCCCTGCTTTCTGATCTTTACGAACGGCCACAAACTGCATAAAAATTGTGATAGTTCACAACGGTTCTTCAGTTCACGAACATTGCTTCATGAGCCATGAACCAGCCAAAATTTGTGATGAACCTTAGTTCATCAACCAGTTTGTGCCCATCCCTGCCTTAGAGATCAACAAGATTTTTTTGGGGGGGGGGTATGAGAGTCGAGGCTCACTTTGTTTGAACTTTAACTCTCACAGTTTATACCCTAAAAATCTTGTTGGTCTCTAAGGTGCTACTGGGCTAGAATCTAGCTGTTCTACTACAGACTAATACATCTATCCTCCTGAAACATTCTTCTGTCCTGTAACAATTAGGCATGCATCCTGTGATCTTTAACAGAATTGCTCCTACCCATAACCATACCACAAAGTGCTAGTTAGGATTACTTTGCGTATTTGAAGGAATGGTATTCTGCCTTTTCTATGTTTAAAATATTGTGACAGCTTTGCCAGGAATCCTGATAATTCCAGTTTGATGAGAATACTGAGAATTCTCTGGGATATCCAGTCCCTTTTTAGAACTAGACTGATAAACACCTTCTCACCTTTAGCTTTGATAGTGTCTTGCCTTGGAAGACGTTCGAAGACGCATGAAGTTTGAGGGTTTTTTATTACCTATTGTTCAAGTTCAAGTTCCTGATTATGTCTGGTTATTTTTTGTTTTTCTTCTGAGAGTCAAGGTCAATAGTGTTTGGTTGCTATAGACATTAGGAATGCAAGACAAGAGCTCTGGAGTAAAAGCTGTATATTTACAGAAAAAGATCTGAACATAAAAGGGACCCTGGATTTGATGGATGGGGAAAGAGCTTTTGGCTAAGGTAACTTAATGTAAGCATTTTTCTCTTGTGTATGTATGTGTATGTATGTATGAGTGTGTGCGTGTGTGTGTGTGCAAACACACACACACTTTTTTTTTTAATGAAAGAATCTAAACATGCCTACCTTGGTCACACATTTCATTTATGGCAGAACAAATGTTCATGATGACTGAACAGTTCTCTTTCTAGCTGTGGGCCTCTGTAGACACTATGATTTCCAGAGTCCATTGGGGAGACGGAATGATTATAGAAGTCTGCAGAGTGGATATGCCATAGGTGAAGAAAAAAAAATGATTTAGTGTTCTCTCATGCTCCTTTCTCCCAGCCACAAACAAATAGGAGAAAGATTACCATTTCGGTAATAGAGGTATAACAAAGGAGGAAGACCTACTCGTCACTGATTACTGTAACACTGCAGATTCATCCATGTGGATGATTTAGCCAAAAAACATAAGCAGATTTTCATTAGTCCAAAGCATTTGCTTTATTTATCATATTCCTGAAACAAAGCCCAACAGATGTGACTGTCTGCAGGTTAGACACACATATTAATGATAAAAGACAGGAATATTTAATTAAAGCATATGGGATGGATAGCAGCAATGTCAATCACTGCAGGTAACTGGCAGCATTTGGAGAATGTGCTATCAGTGCATACCTGATTTCCAAGCTTGCCCAACAGGGCACAGTCCAGGGCACAGCTGAGCCATAGGTTGAACCTATTAATTTCAGCAGTCCTCAGCTGAAATGCTTAAGGTATTTCATTCTCCACATAATATTTGTTATTATCACTTGATACTCCAAATAAAGAAAGCAAGTATAAGATTCCCAGTTAATGAGAATGTGGTGATTTAGCATTTAGAACATATCAGCAATTTAAATAATCTGTTCTTAGAATGTTAGGTGACGTTTGAGTTCTTATATTGTTTCTGAGTGGCCATTTTAATCTACCTTAAGCAGCTACTATTTGCAACATTTTGAAACATCCTCCCTAGGTGCATTAACACCCATTCCAACCAAAATATTATTCAACAGGTTGAGGCAATTTTCTACCAGGAAGCCACTGGGTGTTTGGGGTATTTTTTTAAAACCTGGAACTCAGTGTTGATTGGCTTCTATTGTTTTGGTCAGAGAGGGGCAATGGCTTAGTGGTAGCATGCATACTTTACACACAGAGATTCCAAAGCCTGATCCCTAGAACTACAAGCTAAAAGATGTCAAGAAGTACGTGCTGGTAAAGATCTTTCTCTGCCTTAAGAATATTGAAAGACAATACTGAACGACATGGTCCAGCATTAGGGTTGTCAACCTCCAGGTGGAGGTTGGAATTTTTCTAGCATTACAACTGATCTTCATACAAAGAAAATCATTTCCACTGGAAAAAATGGCTGCTTCAGAAGGTGGACGCTATGTCATCACATCCTGGCTGAGCGCCCTTGTGATGGACTACATTTAAAATGCTGTTTTCCTAATGCAGCAAAATCAGAGAAGGGAGGTGAATAGTTAACTCTGCTCTAGAATGTTGAGCTTGAGTGACAGGGTGCTCCTTGTCTCTGATTGGCCAGCACCAGCTGAGAGAACCATAAAATCAGCTGTGTGCTGAGGAGAGAGTGAGTTCATTTTGAGTTCAGCAGCAGTTACTGTTCAGTAAAGAAAAAGTTCAGCTACAGGAATGGATGTGTGAAGAGTCTGACTAAAAAGTCTGTCAGATAAGTTCACCTTTTGAATAAAGGGAGAGACTTCTGGTCTTAATTGTGTTAAACATAACCTGAGAAAGAATTCCATCTAAGAGTTTAGGGTGTAGAGTCAGCTAAAGCTGAAAAACTGGACTTTGAGGTTTTGGCAAAGAGTGACTGGGTAGCAGGCTGATGCTCCCAATCAGACCAAAAGGAACAGGATTATATTTTCAGGGAAGAAATATAAGTCCTATCCAGTTATACAGGGAAGTGGCACTGAGGCAGTCCCTGGTCTGTTGTGAGAGGAAACAGTGATAGACTACTCAGGGGAAAGAAGACACATTGTGATTTCAGAAAATGGGGAAAGAATTTGACACACTAAAAGAGTGACCTTTCCAGAAAGCTTGAACAGTTATTCGGAAACTATATGCAGAAACATTGTAACTGAAACTTAAGTGTTCAGTGAACCATCTCTCACCAATAAGAACCAAGAATTTCTAAAAATAAGCTGCTACAACACCATCTTGTCTGTCAACTGAAAAAATATGGTTTTACCAAAAACGTTTACCTCGGCCTTTCCAATTCCTGACTACCCAATACCACCCCTGCTTATTAAATAAAATATTATTGTTCACTGTTACACAGTCTCCAGTTCATTTCAAGGGTTCTAAAAAGAGGACTCCTGTTTTCTCCAGACAAGTTGCTGGGCTGTGCAAAAGCCAAATCAGACTCTGTCACAGGGTGGGACATTCAGATGTATAAAGCTGCAAATATTATCACACTACTGGCCGCTAGCTCAGCACCCGAAGGGAACTAAGAATTTTGGTGGGGAAAATCTACATCACAGTGAAGAAGAAGCAGGGGTCCATCATACTCCTCCCCTCCTCAAAGTCCTCCCTCTCTACAACCTGCCATCAAACCTCCAAGAATGCCCTAACTATTGCCATAGCCCACAGAATTTCTTGGTATAACGCAGCTTCATGAATTAACTTTGTGGTTTTCACTTTTTATTTAGATGTGGCTTTATTTATTTGTTACTAGAATATTTACACTGCATCTTTCCTTTTGGCTCAAGGTGACTTACCAAATTACATATTGAGAGGAAAACCCAGCCTTCTTATCTAACTGCACACAATTTCTTTCAGAATTTTTCTTCCTGGCTCCACCCCCAAGTTGCTTACCTAAGCAATAAACCTAAACAATAACTTATTACCTCTTATTATTATTAGGATTACTATGGTTTAAATAGGTTGCAGCAAAGAGACAGAATCAGCTTCCTCAAATCCCCTTGTGCTTGGTTCTATATCTCTGACAAATTAAAACTTCTTGGTTCCATTTTTAAAGTGACTTCGAGTATATTTATTGCTAGAAAGTGACCATTAATTTTGCATTGTGGGACAAGTTACATTTCTCCTGTGTGCTCTGCTGCTTTCACATCATTTCCAGTTTCCCCACAGTTCTTCCATTTGGTTTTGCTATGGTCTGCATTTCTAAGATTAATAAAAATACATTCTGCTCACCTTTCAGTCTGATCCTTCCTTTTCAAGCGATGACCTTGATGTATTAGTCAAAGTTCAAATAGAAATGCTTTCCTGAGAATGGACCTACACAGCATCCCTCTGTGGTTGTGATAAATCACTTCTCCCTGAAACAAGGGAGACATCATCATCTGCAGTGGAGAACCAATTGGAGAGAGAAGACCTGAAGTAAATGTTAGGAAGGAAGCCAATTTCTGCTTAATTCCAAAAGAGAACTGTAACTGCCTAGAGTGCCCTGCCTGCCTGACTTTCAGGCTCAGACAGGAAATACAAGCTATTCAGTTCCTTTTTAACTGCTAGAAAGTGCTACTGAGCAAAAGGATTTGTTGTACAAAATACTCAATTTCAATACACAGGAAATTGATATTCACATGACAGCTGAAATATTGTATCTGATTGCTGAATCTGTAGCTGGATTCACCAGCCTTCTGTGTTTGGGTATTTTGAGCAGCAGTCCTCTACAGGGTGCCCATGGACACCATAGCACCCACTGGCGGATTCCTGATGCCTGTTTGCTTCCTGCCCAAAGTAAAGAGTCGAGTCCTAGCTTTTCTCCACCTCACTGGAGTAGGAAGTACTTCAGAAGAACCCGGGGGCATCACCTTTGTGTCCACAGGGAGCACCAGTTCAGGAACAGCTGTCTTCATCCTAGGAGGATGTTTGGTTTGCAACCTTTCAACATTTTGTGATTGTGATTTTGCAATTGTCCCCTCTGCCAGCCATTCTGTTGTAGTGTCCACTACCCACCCCCAGTTCCAAAAGTATCCACAGGTTAAACATGATTAGCACACACTGCTTCTGAATAAGGAAATGTACTGGCGTTCTTAAAATTTGGACACCACTCAGGATTGGTGTTGGCTTTATGATCACATCATGGGGAAAATAATTTTGTTCCAAAGGCTTAAAATATCTAGAATCAAAACAAAGTCTATGGATGAGCAGAAAGCAATATACAGAAGGTCACACTCTTTCCATGTACAAAATACTCATGACCTACAAAACAATTTGACACTAATGAATCATTCATGTGTGTTAGGCTGTAATCACATGCACTAAGTCTGTGCCTAAGTCCCACTTAGCTAAATCATACGCTGAGTTCAGACTGGCAGTTTGCCCCAATTTAGGCACGTGCCAGAAACGTTTCACAAATGGATTAAAGGGGCCATTCACACAGGCACATCTGCCAGGCATTCCCCAGCCATACTTAGCCCGTCTTGTAGCGCTTGCCTCCCGAGTTTAAAAAGTACCTGGTGAAAGTGGTAGCAAACCCTGGAGAGTGTGGTCATCCCGTGTTCATCCCGCGCCAACTAAGTGTGAATGCCGAATGCCAACATTTCTTATGCGCTTAAGCACACATGCACATATCTCCGGATTACCAAAAAGAAAGCCGCACCTTACAGCCGCGCCTCCGTCTGGGGTGGGCCAACAGTGCAAACACTCCCTTGCGCCTCCTTCCTGGTATGCTCCCGCATCAGTCGGCACAATGTGACCGGAAAAACCCAGAACAGTTTGTGCCGGAACTTTTTGCCACGACTCCCTCGTGCTTCAAACTGCCAGTCTGTCCTCAGCCATAATTTCTTCAGAACAAATATGCATACAATTGGGCTCCATGGTCAGTTTCAAGAGATCTTCCCCCTGCATAATAATTTACACAATTGTTTCTCATTTCTTATAAAGGAACTAGATGTCTTTCCTCAAAGCACTGTTTGAGATTCAGAGACTGAATAACTCATCTGCACGGGAACCTTTTTAGTCTAGTTTCAGGCCAGGCTATGGGACAGAGACAGCTCATCTAGGTTTAGTTGAAGACTCCTGTCTGAGTGTAGACAAAGGCCAAGCCTCTCTGTTGCTCTTATTGGATTTATCTGCAGCCTCTGATACAGTAGATCATGCCATCTTGTTGAGGCACCTGGAGGCAGAAGTAGGTATGGGGATGTGTGTTGAACTGGTTCAAATCATTTCTCATCGATCAGACTGAAAGGGTTGCTATTGGAAACCAGTTGTCATTGCTATGGGACTTATCTTGTGGGGTTCCCCAGGGTGCACTTCTGTCCCCATGTTTTTTAATCGCTATGTGAAACCCGTAGGACAATTCATTTGTTTTCTGGGGGCTGTTTCTCATCAATATGCTGATGATACTCAGTTCCATATATCCTTATCCAAATCTCCTGGTGATGCAGTAGAGGTCCTTAATCACTGTAGTAGTTAACTGGCTAAAAGTAAACAAATTGAAAGTAAACCATGAAAAGACAGAGGTAATGCTGGATGGGAAGGTGGAGACCTTGGAGCACATTGTTCTCTCTGCTTTTGATGGTATTCAACTGACCTTTGCTGACTGAGTTAAAAGCCTTGGGGTCATACCAGATCCAGCTTTATTATTGGAGAAGCAAGTTAATGTAGCTGCAAAAAAGACTTTGTACCAACTCGGTCTAGCCTGTAAGATGGCACTGTAACTTGATATGCCTGCCTGGCCATGTGGATCCACCCAACAGCTTTGCTCATGTTAGCAGGGGCTTCTGTAGGTGCCACGCTACAAATGGGTAAAATCAACAACTGCCTGTACACGTGCTTTCTATGCTGTAGCCGCTGCCTTGTGGAATGGCCAGCCCAAGGAGGTCAGGAATGTCTCCACTCTCCTGGCTTTCTGAAAACTATGCAAAACTGAACTATTCAAAAGGGCTTTTTTTGTGCAGGTTAATAGGGTTGCACTGTAAAAAAATTGGTTCACAAACTCACTTGGACTGAGATTGCGATATCTCCTTAGGGTTGCCAACCTCCAGGTGGTGACTGGAGATCCCTCGCTATTACAACTGATCTCCAAGCAACAGAGATCCGTTCACCTGGAGAAAATGGCCACTTTGAAAGATGGACTCTAGTGCATTATACCTCATTGAAGTCCCTCCTTTCCACAAAGCCCACCCTCCTCAGGCTCCATCCCAAAAATCTCCAGGTATTTCCCAGCCCAAAGCTGGCAACTCTATCTCTACCACTGCATATAGCTTATTGTAAACAGAATCCTATTGTATAATTTCTGTAGTGTTTAATGTGTCATGCTAATACTTCCACTGTACTTCAGTTCCTTTTGGTGGTTCCAGATTTCTAATATCCTAATGCATTGGTTATTGAATGCCCCAGTTTGTTGAATATACTGACTCACTATGTGTAATCTGCTGAGTCCTTGTGAGAAAGAAACACTATAAATAACATAAATAAAAATATTGCTTCTGCTGTAGGAATGTTTCATTTTTCTAACCATTTAATTGAAAGCCCTGAAGTTCTACAGAGATTCTACAACTATTCCTGTAGCCAGTTTATTCTACTGCCAAACATAAAGTCAAGGCTTAATTTGAAAGTAAGAATTGTCTTGAAACCTGCTTATGTGGCCAAAGTTGAGCCCTGGAACATGCGACAAAAAATGTTTGGAGACCTCAGTAACAACAACTAGCACAGCCAACCAGGGGTAAATTTCCAAGGACTTATAGGCAGATTTATGTTAGGAATATATTATGAATTATGGATAGGACGCATTTTTCTAACACTGATTATAAATTTAGCAACAGTTCTTGAAATCTTGATATCCTTTTAAATATCTTCTTTCATAATCTTCATTCATGTGCATTGTAGACTAGATTATAGTAGTCCTACACAAATTTCTACTTGTACCCAGCAGAAATAGCCTTTTTTACATTGGACTATTTTACTTCATTCTGCAAAGGCAACTCTGTGTTTGTTACCACATGAACAGTCTCCAGGAATGCACAGCTAATAACTAATGATTGTAGGATACACATAATTTTGCACACACACTTGACATTGCATACACACTTGACATCCTACAATTGGTATACGTGAAATGGCCCTTAATAATGACTGCCTTGGACATGCGGTAGCTCCTTTGCTTCTGCCTCTGAAGTAAGTAGTAATAACTGTCTTGATGATAAGAGTTTCCTGATCAAGGTTTTTTTTCTGATAAGAGGTAAAAGAGAGCTTTATAAATGTATGATATGTACTCATAACAAAGTACTTCATGAGCTGTACTTTATCTTTGGCTAGACAAATGATCCTGATAGACAGGACTATTATTCTTATCTGAAAATACTTCTTCCATTCTCACTCTCCTAACACCTCACTCTGCAGCTACAGATTTTGACGTATTTGGCTCTGATGGCTGACTGTCAGGTCAGCAGGATCATGTTAGTGAAAAGCCAACACAGAGGGGAAAAACTGCAGCACTGAGGACAGCAAATAGGTGGTGGGAGTTCGAGGTGGGCTCAGGCAGTTTGATGGTACCTTGAGTAAAAAGAGCCCCAACATCAACAGAGGATACAGCAGAGTTCCTTGTCATGATGATACATGATGTACATGCAATCAGCATGAGGACTGCACATTATGTTCATTTTTTATGGAACATTTTGGTGCTCAGGCAAAGATGTTACCAAACTTACCCAAGCTTGAAATCAACACTTATATTCCATCATTTGCTTGAGACTCTACTTTCCTTCTGCTGTGTGTCTTGCATTTGGAGTGTGGAAATGAAGATGTTAATTAGCCGTCTTGGCACACTAGACTGATTATACACACACACACACATATACATATACACAGGGCTTTTTTTGTAGAAAAAGCCCAGCAGGAACTCATTAGCATAATAAGCCACACCCAACAGCAGAAACTCATTAGCATATTAGGCCACACCCCTAGTTGTGCAGCTCTTTAGCGTATTAGGCCACACACCCCATGCCTTCCTTTGGCTTGCCCAGGCAAGCCCCCCCATGAAGGGAAGGGAAGGCAGTTTAAACAGGCCGGGGAAGGCACGGGGAGGCATTTAATTGCCGGGGGGGGGGTCACTCTCCAGGCCTTCCCTCTGTAGCCATGCACAGAGAGGTTTTGGTTGTAGTCGGTGTGGCCAACTCTGAAGCCAGCCGGAACTCCGTTCCTGTGCGTTCCTGCCCAAAAATAGCCCTGCATATACACAAGAGGGTACCCGCAACAAAATGTTGCATAATGTATTGTGGCCCTACCATAGACTTCGTTGCAGGCAGTCCTCACCCCTTTATGTCAGCTTTCCTCCCTGCCAGTGATCCCTCTAAGCTGAGTTAGCGTGAGCCGGCTCACACATTTTTGTCTTAGCTCAGGAAGGAGGGCTCCAGAGCAAACTAAGTTATGCAGCAGCCAAATCGTTTGCTCACAATTTTAATGCCAGTAGCTCACAAAGTAGAATTTTTGCTCACGAGACTCCACATCTTAGAGGGAGCATTCTCTAGCAATCCTTTCTTACCCCCTTCTCCTCTCACCCCTTGTATGTCTCACCCCCTCTTACCCCAGCCCTTCTCAATGTCCTTTCCCCCCACCCCCTCAGTCTGCCCCTCTCTTTCTCTCCACTATTTATCTACCCCCCAATCTCCACTTCCTCTCCCCCTCCCTCAGATAATCTCCTATTCTTTTCTTTCTCTTCCCCTAACAGATAATTCCCTATTCTTTCTCTGTTTCTCTCTCCCCTCTCTAATTGCTGGTTTGCGGGCCGCATCCCTGGGAGCCCCCAGGAGACACAGCCGCCATTAGCTCGCCAAAACCCCGCCTCCCAATATCTCTTGATACACTTCTTGAATGTTCTTCTGGGTTCTTTCCTCAGATTCTTGAATATTTCTCTAAATACTCTGAATATTCTTTAAGGTTTTTTTCTCTCTGAATCTTGAATGGTCTTTTGAGTTCTTTCTTCAAATTGTTGCATTTGGTGCATCAATGTTTGCAATACTTCAATCAACTCCGAAGGTGTTGTTGAGTGCCAGGAGGTCGGGTGCTTGGCGGAGTCAGGCAAGAGCACTTCGCACCTCCATCCATCATCGACTTGACCAGAACTGGATCTCCTCTCCCCAGCAACTTTTAACTTCCCTTCTTTGTAAGGCTGCCTCCTAGGGATAGTAGTGTCAGGACTAGGGATGGGGATGAAATGGTTCATGAACTAATGTCCATCATGAATTTTTGCCAGTTCAAGAAGCCGGCATGAATTTCCATTAATTTTGATGCAGTTCATGGTGGTTTGTGAAGAGCAGAAAGCAGGGGTTTAAATGGCTCTGAGCCATTTCACCCTCAGCTCTATGCTGGCTGTGGCTTTTCACGGCCGGCAGAAATCTGGGGTTGTTCACCCTTTGCTTTCTGCTCTTTAAAAAAAGCCACAGCCAGCAGAAAGTAGGGAGTGAAATGCCTCCCACACATTCCACCCCCAGATTTCTGCTGGCTGTGGCTTTTTGCAACCATAAATCTGGGGGTGAAATGCCTGCTTGGCATGTTACCCTTTGCTTTTTGCTGGCCAAGAGAAGCTGCAGACAGCAGAAGGGAAGGGGTGATGCCTTCCAGGCATTTCACCCCCAGATTTCTCCTGCCTGCGACTTTTCCTGGCCAGCAGAAAGTAGGGGGTGGAATGCCTCCCAGTCATTTCACCCTCTGCTTTTTATTTGCCACCAAAAGCCACAGTAAGAAAAAACTGGGGTTGAAATGGCTCATAACTTTTTGTGGGGAGCAGAAAGCAATGTTTTAAATGGCTCTGAGCCTTTTAAACCAAACAGCTGAGCAGGGAGCAGAAAGCAGGCATTTAAACTTTAAATGGCTCATGAACCCATGTGAACCAACCTCCCAATCTGTATGGGTCCATGGTTCCATTCATGATTTGGCCACGAACCATGAACTGTCCCACAAAAATGCAGTTTTTGCCCATCCCTAGTCAGGACAGGTTTGTTTTCTTCATGGCTGTTCATGAAGCTCCTTGAAGAGCAGCTATACTGTGAATATTTCAGATAGACTCACTGATCCCATTATGTCAAATATCTGCACATTATTCTTCTTTATCTCCTGGCAGCCAAGAGCACCCATCTGCATTCCAGAACATTTTTTCCAAAGGCATCGCTGAAGAGCGTTAGATGCTCTGTTCTCGCCAGGTAGCTACCTTTTGGTCTACTGGATGTTATCACTATCAGCCAGTGTAATCATTCAAAATCACATGTGTTGTGTATAATTGATGTATTTTTATAAACCCTGGTCACCAACACTTGTGGATCTAACCTTGAGCAAGAAATTTATACACAGTGCCAATAAAGAATAGTGTGTGATTTGTTCCATCAGCAATTAGAGGTAATACTGTTCAAGATACTCATCTGAAACTAAGCAGCTGAGTTCTATGTTGGGTGAACTGAGCGATGAAACTGGATCTTAAAAACTGTCTGATTTGACCCAAATATCACTAATATATTTCATTTTCCCTTATACATAACGAACCCATAAGTCATTATTTTCACACCAGTTTCTCTTTTGTCATGTTGAATTCTTCCAATTAAAATGAATACATTTCTGCTGCTATTTCTGTGCCAATTGTGTATAAAATAGAGGCTTTATAATGGTGCATAATGTGTAAGCGATGTAAAAATACAGTAAAAGAAACAAAAGAATAATCAATGATAGCAACAAAACTGAGGCAAAGTATAACTGATGACAGTGACAAGAGACAAAATCAAAATGAATAAAACAAAATAAAAACCCACCACTGATATATTAGCTTGTCCCTAAGTGGTATTTGACTTCAACAAACTTAGAAGGGTATAACTTTGTTTAGAATCACACCAGCAGTTAGGTAATTTTAGGCTGGACTTAATGTCTCACCTTCAATGGGTAATGTACTTTTCAAATTTGAAACTACAGCCTCATCCTGACCCAAAGTCTAGTCCTGAATGTACCCTTGAGCAAACATCAATTTAGCAGTTAATCCATATAGACACAAAAATTGTATCCTCTAAAGGCTCACAAGCAATTTGTAAAGTGTAGTGTCCAGGTTACTCCAAGCTGATTTGGACTGAGAAAGTCAGCTCTCAGGCACAAGGGAACTCGTTTCCCAAGATGCAGGGCCCAAATTCAGATTACAAGTGTTGTGCAGGCATAGTGGTGGGAAAGGGATCTTAGCCTTTTACCACCCATATTGTTTTCCTAACCCAAAACAGCTGGGGGAGGCATATTTGCCCTGTTGGGGGTGCTGATGGGCTACATATGCAGCCCCTCAACAGGGCAAACAGTCTCTCCAACTCCATGGCTGTTTCTGATGGGGAAAATTGTGCAGGAGGGAAAAGCTGAAGTTCCCTCTGGTTGCTTGCATTAGACCCTATTTAAATGGGTTCCCAACTGCATGAAAATTAAGACAGAGAACTTCCAGAGCATATCTCACTTGACATGACCAAGGCTGGACCTTGTTAATGTTAATTAGTTAGACATTCACTGTGAACATATAACAGTAGAAATGTTTAGAAGCGTATATTTCTAATTCACTTTAGCCCCTGTGCTGCCTTTTGTCCATTTTTGCATATCGTTCTCAGTCTTTCTGTCTCATCTTAAATGCATGCAGTCCAGAAACCCTTGGAAAGTCAATCTTTAATTCAGCTTCCTTGCATGCAGCATCCAAGTACTGATGATAATAGTGACAGAGGAAACAGGTAGCCAGCAACAGATATATACAGGGTTTGGAAAAATGCACAGAAGATAAAGTGCTAAAATGAGTATTAGCAACACAAGTGCAAGAGAAGACCAGAAAAATCTCAAAAGGGCAAATATCATTTAAAGGAGATGAATTGTCAGGGAGCCATAGAACATTTATGACTACTTAAAATGCCTGAATACTGGAGACAATGAGTCTGGATGTAATGCAATAAAATTTGTGCACATTACAGAATGAGCTATAATTGGAATTGAAGACTGATCCATGACTGGAGGCAACACAGATGCAGAGAGCTGTGGATTTGGCACGGGATTTGGCTGGAGCCTTCATTCACAAAGGCAAGGGTGGACCAAGAGATTTTGCTGCCCCAAGAGAGTACACATGCTGTGCTGCCTGACAGTTGCCTTCCAAGGAGCCTTTGGGAGAACATCTCTTGGGTACCCACTTCTTCACTAGTACTGCTCAAAGTATTGCTTCCTCTGGCAGTACTTCTGATTGTTTACGCATTGGGCCAGCCATTCACAGATGTGTATATGTGGTTTGTCTCTCAAATAATCTCTTTTTGCAGGAAGAAGGAGCAAGTTAGAAAGGGAACTGCCTGCACACTTCACTGACACTTTGGTGGAACAGCTCGGTTTTGCAGACTCTGTGGAACTGTAATAAATCCTGCAGGGCCTCAATCTCAACTGGAAGCATGTTCTACCAGGCAGGGGCTAGGGCTGAAAAGGGGTTAATCGATTATGCTCAGCCCTGCAAACATTCCCATCCTATCCCAGTGCAGAATGAATGATTGGCTGTTACAGTCCAATAATACGAGGTGTCTCAGGATGCTTGCCAATTCACCCTACCTATCATGAGCAATTCAGCCTATTCCTGCCATCCCTAGTTATGGTCTAACCAGTACTAAAGATCAGGCCTATCCCTCTTATGTCAAAATGAAGCAGGTGAAAAGTAGTCCCCCAGAATACAAGAATAGGAAACCTCCAAATTCCCTCTGGGCTGTGTATCAATCAACTAGTCTCATGTTGCCTTAAGGGAGGACAGGTGGGTCAGTAGCATGTAATACATGCCTGCATGGGGAAGGCAGGAAATCCCTTTTAAGGCTCTCCATAACAGGCTGAGTAGTTAACTGTCTCAGTCAATATAAAGTCCTGTGCATTATTTGAATTGTAGCTGGGACAGTAACATCCATGGTCCCACTGCATGTGAATGAATATAGGGTAGGGTTATACCCAAGTATACCCAAGCTGAAAATATACCCACAAATCACTGTTTTGAATCAGCTTAGGTATACCTGAAGTGACCTCAAACACTCACCAAATTCCAGAAGTAATGGAAATTAATGTCCCAGAATGTTGGAAGGCCAGGAGCAGGAGGGAGGAAGGGACAGAGAGGAAGTCACTGGCCCCAGGGAATCAGCTTTTAGTTGGTGTCTCTCTTCCTTATGAATCTGAAAGGGCCATCCTCTGTCAAATATAATGGCCCATTAAGATTTGAAAGGAAGAGAGACATCATCTAACAGCCTCAGATGATTGGGTAGATCCGGACTTCCTCAAGTCCCTTTAAGATTTTAAAAGGGAAAGAATGATCAAATTGGCATGGACTTATAATGCCAGCATCACCCTGCTGGCAGGTCTGTAATTAGGTTTTGGAAGTCCTTCCTCCAGTCCCTCCCTGCTGCCAGGTGACAGAGCCCGTAGGCAGAGTTCTATGTTCTATGAGGAATGACCCTTTAAAATTTAAAGAGACACCGAGTAACAGCTGTTTCCCCCAAAGCCAACAGTTTCCTCTCTTGCCCTCCTTCTTTCCCTCCCTTCCCACTCCTTCTGCCTTGTGTAGTGGGTGGTGGTGGGGGTAAGCCAGACCGCAATTGAATCTCAGAATCACAAAAAAATCAGGATAATGGTACCAGAGCATTTCCTGAAATCTGGAACTGAAACTAATATGGTTTTTCTGGAAGTGCACACTCCTAATACAGGGCCTTTCCCCACTAATGCAGGATAGCTGGGCCCAAGCACAAACCAAATGAATACACTTTATTATTAGGGTTGCCTTGTCCCCCCCCCCTGGTTATGGGCAGGGGCTCCCAGGC
>NW_015176507.1:4257-58652 GCF_001447785.1 Gekko japonicus | reverse complement strand
CTTGGGGGGGAAATGTTCCTGTATACCCAGCAAAGTACTTGGGGGGCATCTGGAGTCAGTTCTCAACTGATTGCAAAGATCAGCTGGGAATTGGGTTCTTCTGATCTCCCAGCTTGGAAAGTCTGGTGCATCCTAGTGTTGCTGAGATGCAACAAATTGGGGGGGGGGGATCCAGAAGCCCTGCTGATTTTCTCTTTTTCTCTGTGCCATACGTTGCTATCTTGGGTTGCCGCTGAAACTGTAGGATTTTCGCTCAGTTTAAAACTGACAGCTTGGAACTGATAGATGGGTGATGGGGGGAGGGAGAGATGCAATCCACTTCTGCCCTGAAGCTGTGAGTCTGAGCTGAGAATAAACCAGATTTCCCCTTTCCCAAAGTTGACAGCATGGGCTGCAAGAGAACGGGGGGGGGGGATCTGCTTCTATTCCCTGCAGCCTAAGCTCACGGTTTGGGGTTGGGGTGGGCAGGAGAAGTAGATTGCTGCTCCCCCCAAGTTCACTGCTGGGGATGGATGGGAAGAAGCAGATCATTTCTCCACCCCCAAGCTATCAATTTAGGCTGAAGAGAACAGAAGCAGATAGCTTCTGCTCTCCTTCAGACCAAGATGTTAGCCCATGTTGTCAGTTCCTGGTGAAGAAGGAAAAACGGATTCTTTCTGTTGCAAGGGAAGCACCAGACACTGTCTCTTAGCCTCAGCTTCCAAGAGAGTCAGATAGACAGACAGGCAAAGTGAGTTTTCTTCCTGTTTAGTCTTCTGCCACTATCCCTTTGATGTGTAGACTGACATCCTTAGGGAATTGCTTCCTTCCATTCATTCACACTTCTCTCTCCCACACACATAAAGGAGGCACATTTGCTTTCCATCGTTGCCATCATGGATGAATCCACAGTTGTGCCATGGAAACTCTATTCCAATCTCTCATCTATCCAGGGGTCTTGTTGTAGAAAAAGAGCTGCCGGAGCTCATTAGCATAACTCATTAGCATAACTTATTTGCATATGCCACGCCCCCTGACATCACCGGAAGTGACAGAAGGCCACACCCCCTGACATCACCGGAAGTGTGTCAGAAGGCCCGGCTACTTACCCTCCTGCTTCATCCTCATTCCCAAACGGAATGAGGATCGAAGCAGAGGGCGGGGTAAAGAAGGGGGCGGGGCTTCACCACGTGACCGCCCCGCCCCCTAGAGGTTCTCTTCCGGAGCTCCGTACCTGAGAGCTCCCCCCCGACTAGAGCCCTGCATCTATCCCATCTAGCCCTTTAGTAGTTTTGAAACTGACAACTGGCTCTGTGTAACTTTGCAAGCACATACAAAGAAGCTCTACTGCACATAGCCTGTTTGTGCACTCTGCTAAATTAACACAAGTCCCTGGCTTACTATATCAGTGAATCCAACACTTTCATTGCTACCTGCAAGTGAGAGAACAGGCTGCAGAAAACAGGAGTAAACTGGTCCTGTTTTTTGCAGCCTAAGACAATAACAACGGCTAGAGTGGGGTGGAGTGCTGACAGGTTGCGGTGGAGGGGGAAAGAAGCCTATTGCTACTATTTTCCCCACTCCAACCTTCTCCTAGCCTTGTTGGAATAGAGAGAGAAGCTTGGCTGATATCAGCTGAAAGTCAGCCTTCAGTCTCCACCTCCAAACTTCTCACTAGGTCCCTGCAAGGTCAACTACTTGGCAAGGCTAACTACTTGCGAAACCCCCCCCCCCCACTGCTAACCAATTTTCAAAAACAAATGAATTGTAGGAAAAATAAAAAACACCAAACTTGAAATTGCTATTTTTTAAAAAAAACATTGTGAGAATAAGCAATACAACAATCTTTGATTTTCTTTCTCAAACATAAATCAGTTTTAGCACACAAATCACAAATCATTTGGAATAATCCTGTGAATTGTGATGTTAAAATTTAAGTCTCTTGAATGTTTCCATTTCAGGCACATCAAAATCTCATTTTGCATGCCTTTTCCTTTACAAATCTTGTCACCAGTTCTTTCAGGTCAAGTGCTGATGCTTCGACGTGTTCAATTGATATTGTTGCCAAACCAAGTAGCCTATTTTGCAGCAGTAGTTCTCCTACAGTTTTCTTAGTTTTGTGATTCTTGATGTCAGATTTGTGTCCATTTATCCTTTGGCGTAGGGTTTGTCCTGTTTGTCCTATGTAGAGAACTTCTATTTACATGTCCTACCATACTATTATTCCTAGGGCTTTTTTCTGGGGGAATGCACAAGAATGGAGTTCTGGAAGCTCTTTGACAAAATTCTTTTTAAAATGTTTAAAAGTTCATGAGTTTTCAGTATATCCATTGAAAACTTCATTTCCCTCTTGACAGTTCCAGCACCTTATTTTCCAAAAAAAGAAGAAGCCCTGATTATCCCAATCTTGACTCTAATCACCTCTTCCTGACAACTAACTCCCCCTACTTGCATGTAATAGTTTAGGAAATCTGTTTCTTTCTTTCTTTCTTTTTTTATAACCCCCCAAAAGGGGTATTTTTTTTATTTGCATTTCTAAAAAACTACAAAATTACTACATGAAAAGGGGGAGAGACTACAAACTAAAGGAGAAAGAAAAAAGAAGGCACTAAAAGCCCAAGTGTTAGAGGTTACAAATTGCTTAAGAAAAGGCTTATTACTCTTAACAATTATTTTCAGACATGAGGAGTATTATCAACCATCGCTTCAGTTGTCGTAATTCGCTTATCAGGCTAGACAGATAGTAATTCCATAGCTAATTAACAAGTATATAGACCTTGAGAGAATTTGGCATCTCCCTATATGCTTCCCCCCCACACACAGATATAATGTTGTGGAGCCAAGGTTCCCTCAGTCTATACAATCACATAGATTTATCCTCTTCCTTCTCTGTTAAATCTTCTTTCGCTATCAGCTTCAATATAACAGGCTCTGTCCAATTAATACCGCTTTCTTCAGGATTTTCATTCGCTTTCTTGGTTATCTTAGATCATAGAGGTCCTTCCTTTTGTTGCTTCCAGCACACGCTAGCTGGAAAATCCGACCGTTCACTTTGTAGGCAGATTTTATGAAGTAAGGGTGGCCAAACCCTTTGCTCCGAAATCGCTTTTTAGTCTGCCTGCAACCATCCAAGATAAGCTAGCTTTTGAGTCTCCATACAGTCTTAATTTCCTCTGTGATCAAAGATTCGCTCCTTCTTGGTGTAGACACTGTCCCTTTAAAAATACAGCCACCTTTAGAGCTGGTTCCGTCCAGTACACCGCTTTAGCCAGCAGAGGGTGGGTGATTTTGAGCTGTAGGAAGAGTCTATGATTAGGTCCCCTAACCCTCCGATCTCCTTCTTCCTGAAGGAAGCTTGGGTCCCACCTTCCTCAAAGTCTCCGATCGCCATCTTGAGGGGATGTTTACATTTACCGAACAAAGTTGCCGAAGTCTCAAAGGTCTGTAAACACTTATTTTTGAAAAAGTTATCTGCTCTAGTCTTTCTGTTATAATCCATGCCACTGCATGCTCAGTCCCCCCCCTCATGTTTCCACTTCATTAAATCGTTTAGGGGGTAGGGCATCCCCTCCCCCTTGTATTGGGGGGGCTTCGCATCAGGGCTTCGATGTCTCACTTCAACTTTAGCTCACTCATCAGTCTTTGGGATGATCCAGCAGGTCTCCCTGGGATCTCGCTGAGCAGCATTAAATCGCCAAACCTCCATGCGCTTGTTCTGGTGTGCGCTTTGAGTCCAATGCTGGGAATCAGGGCAGGACCTTCGGGGCAGAGAGTAGCCCCCCTTGATCAGCTGTCGGCCAAAGGAAGGGCTCTCCAGAAGCCCCCTGGCTAGGAGCCCATTTTGCAAGGGCTCCATGTGGAGTGCAAGAGATTGCGCCCCCTCCTATCCTCTGATTCATGGCACACGTCTCTCAGAGCTGTGAGAAGACGTGGCCATCTTTAAAGCACCAAAGCTCAGAAGTCCCGGAAATCTGTTTCAATGTATGTAAAGAAGTGTGCACATGCTGAGTCTCTGTTCTTGCATGTACCCAGGGTTGACTGAGGGGTCATGACTGAGGGGGTGACATAATAGAGGTTTACAAGATTATGCAGGTAGACAAAAAAGTACGTTTCTCCCTTTCTCACAATTCAAGAACTCGTGAGCACTCAATGAAATTGTTGAGCAGTCGGATTAGAACGGATAAAAGGAATGGACGGCTTCAAGAGGGAATTGGATAAACATATGGAGCAGAGGTCCATCAGTGGCTATTAGCCACAAGGTATAGATAGGAACTCTCAGTCTGGGGCAAATAATGCTCTGTATTCTTGGTGTTGGGGGGGCAACAGTGGGAGGGCTTCTAGTGTCCTGGCCCCACTGATGGACCTCCTGATGTCACCTGGTATTTTTGGCCACTGTGTGACAGAGTGTTGGACTAGATGGGCCATTGGCTTCTCTTATGTTCTTATGTTCTTAAGCTTTGTTTGTCTTGGGGGGTTAGGGTTAGGTTGCTTTCTACTTCTAATATTTTCGTCATTGTTTGACATACTAAGTGTAATTATTTTTGTTCTGTTTCAAATTGTTGTAATCCTAGTCTTATTGCATTGTTTATTAGATGTCTCATGTGAATTATTGCATTGACTTACCCTATGTAACCCATTTTGAGTCTCAGTGAGAAAGGTAGACCATATATAAAGTAAATAAAATAAATAAAGTGCATAGGATCAGGCTGTGAGTAGGATTCTTTTCTAAGTGAACAAACATAGGCTCAAGCAACAGTGGCATGATCCCTGAGGTGCCCACAGGTGGGGTCCTCTCCCAGCAACTTTCAGTCTTCAGAGCAAACATGAAATATCACAAACCTCCCCTCTGTGAATAAGATTCCTGTGGGTTAGCATATATTAGCCAAAGAAGATTTGTGCTCACTTACCTCTGGACCTAAATTCCTTATTATGTGTCTCCTGTTCTGTCAAAAATAATTTCCCCAGCAATAAGAGTTCTACAGGACTATTGTGAAACACTGTCCTGTTCTTCTCTCTGTCTTTTCCTTTATTTCTGAGCCTGCTACAATACCTTTCTTATCCCTTCATTCCTTAATCTTACCCCCTGTTCTAGCCAATTGCATAGAGAATTCTCCCTTGGAGGATTTATGACAGGATTCCCACTGTTTACCTCAACTTTATCCATTTTTACTAGAAAATTTGCATCTGATAGATGTGTGACAGATTTATTTATTTATTTATTTGACTTATATCCCTCCCTCCCTGCAAAGCAGTCTTAGGGCAGCTTACAAACTGTATAAAAACACTAAAACAAAATAATTAATAAAATCACAACAATACAATCCTAAATATAATTAATTATAAAGTGCTAGTATAGCTAATATAATGATGGCCGACATTTGCAGCAATCACAGTATGCAGACAGCATAGTTGGGGTTGTGCCAGGCTGTTGGTGGTATAATGCTATTGGTATTGATGTTACTATTGATATTAGTGTTAGGGCCAGGGCCTTGCTCTAAGTGGTGATTTCACACTAATGCTGATTGTCAGTTCTGTGCCCTTCTGAGGTCTGTGCTCTAGGTGGTTGCCTAGTTGGCCTACTGGTAGCACTGGTCCTGGAAAGGGGTTATTATTTCCATTTGTGCATAAAGAAAGCAGGGGTGGAAGGGCAGGCCTTCTTTTTTAAAAAACTGTAGTGCATACATCAAGGGATCCAAGCCTTGATACAGCCTTTGTTTTACTTCTGAGTTTTCAGTATTGGAGCTGGGAAAAATATTTTCAAATCACTGGAATGCAACACTGTCAGGGACAGGAAGTGGTTTAACTCTTTGTCAGGAAGACGAGGTACCCCCCCCCTCCTGACTCAGCCTGCAGTCCCGCAGGAGGAGTCCCCATGTTCCGATGCCAAGGAGCCAGTGGGACTCTGCAGGGCTTCCCGGAAGGTCCGGGAATTCTCCCTTGCCCCCCCCCCATGGTGGACAAGCAGTCAAAGGGGAAAAAGGAGGGTGAACCACAAGTTGGACCTGCTGCCACGGCCCTAACCATCAGGAGGAGGGATGGGGAGTACCTGGTGCATGTATCAAGCCGCCTGGGGCTAACCCCATGGCTAACCTCCTTTAAGGAGTGGACACTGGGGTGCGCAGCTGAGAGAGTTGACACTAATAAATATGAGCAAGGTGGAAGCCAGGGAGGATTTCCTGTCTTCGAGGAAACGATGGAGAGGAGGGAGACGCGGGGCAACGGCCCTAATCCACTCGAGCCCGTCTGTCGAGAGCAGCACTGCTAGAGAGTGAACTAACTCTGCAGCTTCGTCTGAGGCGATCCCTGCTCCTGCTGTGCCAACTAGTGCTCTGGACGCACCCCAATGCCCCTCCTTCCCCCTGCAACTACAGGAGGCTGACACTCTTCCTACCCATGAAGATAGATCCAGTTGGTCAGGTCACCCATGTGCTCCATTGCTTTAACAGCCTTCAAAGAACTGAACTGTAAAATTGCTGTGCTATTAACTAACATCCTTACAGCAACATCCTAAACAGACTTAGAAGGGCGGAACTCTGCTTAGGATGGCCAATTAGTTACTATTGCTTAGGATGGCCAATTAATTACTACTACTTTAAACAGGAGAAGTATATTTCCAGTGTAAATCCTTTTAAAGTATGTGTCCTGCTCTGTATTTATTTATGATCCATTGTCACAGATATAAAAGAGAAGCAAGTGAAAAGCCGTACAGAGTGGATCTAATAAAAGACACAGAGCTATTCTTTTAAGCCTGACATCTACTACATGCCGAATAATGTGTATGCCAAATACCTGTCAGTTTACTGAACACCTGTTTTACATTCAAGCATATGAAATCCAAGTGTTTTTGAATACACTAATTGGGGCAGAGTGCTTTCTTTATGGTGCCGTTGCTTTGAGAAAATGTCTTGTTTTACCTGTCAGTGATTTGGAAGCACTCATTCTGTCGCATTGTTGGTTTATAAGAGAATGTTTGGTAGGCGGGTGTTGAGAATATCAAATGGGGATTACTCAGATTCAGTTGACTTCACATAACAATATGCTGGCACAAACACCATAACAAAGAATTGGCTGTACACTGAGAGAATGGGGATCATAGTTGTTTTAGCTTTATTGTTACGGTTTTTAACATAAAAGTTTGTGATATGAGAACAAGGGTTTTTATCGTGAACTCGGGGTTAGCATGAGATATGTTGATCTTTATCATGTGAGAAACATCCTGAGCAGGAAGCATATCTATCAGCACACTAGATACATGAAAATGGACTACAGTTCCTTTTAACATCTGTTGCAAATCACTGCAGGTTAATGCTCCAAATTCCAGAGTGTAATAGCCTATTCTGTCAATTATGCCTATTCATTTCTGCACCATTCATCTTATTTTAATTCTTTCCCAGGTATAAAGTGACAAGCACAAGGCGACAGAATTACCTGCGTCTATAATAACCTACAACAAAGATATTAATCATTCTGCACTGTTCAGCTTGCGTAGAGTCTACAGGTATTTGCAATTAGTCACTTAATGCCAGTTTTGCAATGCAATATGCATTTTTGCCCTATCCTGCAAGATGCTGATTTGAATTAGGCTACAGAGTCCTTAAAATGGCTTTACATTTGTTTGTTCACGAAGCCTGTCTATCACACAACTATTTATTCACACACTAAAGCTGGTTTACCCCATCCTCCCCCATACACTCAACATAAGTATTGAATCGGTTGCCCTCTTTCATAGATGAGAAGGAAGTTCCTTGTTGGCTGTCCTTTATCATTAAATAGCACTTCTACTAGATCTAGTATGGAGTTTCAAAACACGAGGGACCAAGTTGCTCACTGAGGAAGAAAACACCAGCAAGCCTATTCAAAGTACTTTTTCTGTAGTTGTATGAAAAACAAACAAACCTTGACATCGGTAAGGATTAAAGAATAAAAGATTGAAAACCTGATGTATTTTGACACCCGGAAACATGCGAAAATAGAAAAATACCTTGTGCCTTCACATCCCCTGAAATATTCTCATTGAATGGCATGCTGGTAGCTTTTAGAGAATCTAGATCTTAGAGCACTTGACCTTGTTGATTCTGAGGGATTTTTATTTTAGCACTGTGCATAGGTAGCAAGAGCTGGTTTAATTATTTATGCAGATTAATAATGCAAATGTTTTTATAGAAAGAAAAGTGAGTGTAGGATGGCTCAACCATTCTACATTTTTTTCTTGTGATGAGGGCTTTATGCCTGTTGAGAGGGTTTTTTAGTTAACATGGTACTGGCTTTCCCCCTTTTACCTCACCCTGGAGTATATTGTGAATTACCCAATGTTATCTATAAATAAAGGAGAATCCTATGATTGCCTGTCAGTTTGAAGTTCCTCAGTATTAAAAAATAAACACAAGGAATTCAGTCCACAAAGATGGCTACTGTAGCTGTTCTCTTCTTGTCAGTCAAGCAAAGGCACAATTCCCTTATTGAAAATTTGCTAGGCTACTAAAATGAAGCAAATATGTAACACTTATAAAGTAGATGCTGCTTAAATAAAACATTTATCCAATAGATGCCATTCAATCACACTTGTAAAAGATCAGCAAGGACTTGGTGACAAAATATGTAACATGAGTTACACAGAACTTCTCTTCAGGTAGAATGAGAAGATGGCTCATTTTTCAGGCCGCTGGAAAATTCTAGGTAGCTACAAATTTGCATGCTCTTTCAAATATATATGAGTCCCTTAAATAGTATAATCATTTACAATTATCTGTGTCTCATTTCTTGCTCCAGTTCAGCCAGAACTATCTATGCTATGCTACAATGAAAATTGTACAGAAAGATGGAGGCAATCATGTATACTGCAGATCGTTGATGTCTAAAAGGTTCATTTTCAAAACAATGACAATCTGCCTTCAGTGTAGTTACAGCAGTGTTCTGATGATTTAAGGCCAATGGAAAGGTTAAGCATTGAGCATAGCTGTAGAGAGACTCAATCTGAATCTCAGAATGGCCCAATTTATGGAGATCCAATTTATGCAAAAGTGCAGTTTGGGTATATTTTGTGCAACAGCTTTTCCATTTGTCCTCGCTTCTGACAAGTAAGTGTGGTATTATTATCTATATAAAATTTCCTATCTTGATAGGGTAATTTGAAAGATTTTCATTAATGCAATTTATCCAGCTATTGCAATGATAGGTGTATTTTATCTCTTGATAGGTATACTATATCTCTATAGTAAATGATGCCCAAGCAGAACACAAAAGCTGTTATTTCAGAACACCTAAGGAGCCTTCATTGCATTCAGCTCTACATCTGTCTGTACTGAAACAAAATTTAATTTGCTACATGCTCCTTAAGTAAACTGTCACCATAAATCTAATGCTACTACAACATAATAAAATTTTGTATCTTGCCATAAGAAAGTCATATCTCTGCAGTCCCCTCATTCTTTGCATTCACTTTTATACTGCCTTTGCTTTTTATTTAAAACATGAAAACCCACAATAATGTCTTCTTTGTTGTCAAAAAAGCAGATGCTCTGACTGATGGATTCCCTTTGAGCTATAGAAATGAAAGATCAAGATTGTATTTTAGTCCCTGAAGAACAAAAACCTGAAAAAATTAGGTGGCAGGTAATTCTATTTGAGAAGTTAAGATAACCTGGCTGTACTTTTGAACATACATCATCCAATAATAAAGATAAGCTACCTACTTTCAGAGAGAAAAGAGCAAAACTGGGATTCACAGAAAAGGAAACCACCCAATATTGCTGTGCCTTTTCTTCATTAACTGAAGAAAACCATGTTCAGGCAAATATGCCATTTATTTTAGAAGAGGATTAGATTTGGGTGGAATAATTTGGCTGTAATCTTGAAATGTTTCAGAGGAACTGGATTTGAGATCTGGCTTCTGTTCAAAATCTGGATTGGATCCCAGAATATTATCATGTAGTACCTCTGTTTGGTCTAACAGAGGCTATGCTAAACCTTGACACATATGTACCTAGGCCTCTAGCCAGAGGTCATTTCAGGGGGGATCGCAGTTCCCCCGGGTGAGGTATGGGGGGTGGGGCACATGACGAAGCCCTGCCCCCTGCTTCTGGCCGCCCCGCTTCCGGCCCTCATTCAACCAGGAGGAGGCAGGAGAAGAGAAAGGGTAAGTTGCTTCCTCCCTGCCTCTCCTCACCCCTGCCTGCCTGGGGCCAGGGAGGGTCTTTGCAGGGCTTCCTTGCACTCCCGCTGGCCTTGCAGGTCCACTGCCGGGCCCCTCATGGTGCTCGGCAGTGGAGCTGCAAGGCTGGCGGCGGCAGATGGGACCGTTGGGGGCGGGGTGTGTGGCCTTATGACACACTTCCAGTGATGTCAGGGGGGTGAGGCCTTATGACACACTTCCGGTGATGTCAGGGGGTGTGGCATATGCTAATGAGTTATGCTAATGAGTTCCCCTAGCTCTTTTTTTCGAAACGACCCCTGCCTCTAGCAGATTGCACAGATCAGCGCTATGTTATCAGAGACATCCTCAATGAGACCTTCTGGCTTCTAGGCTCTGGCACAATCACAAATCCACTAGCGATGGCATCTCAAAGAATGGGGCTGGCTCAGTTGTATGCACAGTTAGGGATTTCAATTAGTAACAGGGCAAGAGAAGATCTTTTACTGATATAGTCATGGATACTATGGCTTTGAAAAAGATTTAGGGCTGCTAGGTCCCCTCCTCGCTCCAGCGGGGGCATTGGAGGCATTCTGGGTGTGGGTGGGGATGGCTCCAAGACCCACCCCCTGAGAGTGACCACCCACCCGGCCTCCACTCTCCCTCCCCTCTCGCCCAATTTAAAGCACTTCAGTTGGTCGGCAGGTGACATGGTCCCCGCCGACCAGCTGAAGCCCTTTAAATTGGGCAAGAGGGGAGGGAGGGGGTGGTCAGGTGGGTGGTCACTCTTGGGGGGGCTTCCTCTGCCCAACAGCTCAGCAGGGGCAGATTGAAGCCCCCAGAAGTGAGGGAAACCCCACCCGGACGTGGGTGCTGGCAACCCTAAAAAGATTAGACAAGTTCATAGAGGATAGGTACAATATTTAGATATACAGAATGCAGGGATTTATTACAAGAATGGTACTCCTTTCTTTTGTGATAAAGGAGTGCCTTTTTGTAGCTTTGGCACATTTTTGAGCTCTTTAAATTTAAATCAGAAGTAAAAAAATCACCATGGACATGCCAAAATGTGCACTACATCAATGAATGCCAAAGGCAAGATTTCTGATAATCATTCAGGCAGATTAACTGTATAACTTCCACAGATATTCCTCTTTTGTTTCAGTTTTTCAAGTTGTCTGGTCCAACTCTAAGAACATAAAATAATTTCTTATGTTCATTGGATTCACTCTAGCACTGACAGTCCTAATTAGTTCTTTTAAGTTCAGGGACAAAATTGTTGCTGCTGAATATGTTTGAATTGCCACCAAAAATAGACATAAATATTGACACCTGTTCAGGATTCAGAAATTAAGGGCCCTATTTATCCTAACTGTACTTCTCCTGGCTGAAGATCATTCCTCCCTGAGGACTTAAAATGGCTGTAAATTAGGAGACTGATAAAGCAACAGGCTTGGAAATGTTGGGCTTAAAGCAAAGTACTTTGCAGTCAGCTTCAGATTTATCCTGTTTCTGATTCCCAAAGAATAGAAACACAGTTTATGAATGGCTAATAAATTTATATGAGGCATTTACAATGGCACATGCGATAGGTGTAAAACAAGTATCTAAAATCTAAAAAAAGAAAAGAGAGAAATTAAGCAGGGTTTCTTAAACAATAGAGATTAAAGAACTCAAAACTGACAGGTTAGTATTCTCCTTTCTAGTGGGTTTATTCCAGAGGTTGTTGCTGGAAGTGGGGCTTGGCAATGGGGTATTCCATCTTTCCCTTTAGTGCTGTCTGGTATGTATAAACTGCTGGGAGTTGTCATTTGCAGATTTTAGGCTAGATGTCATAAATATACTAATAATACCCAGTTATATTTGCCTTTCTCATTTGATTTAATTATAGAAGTGTATCTGGCGTTGATAATGAGCTGGGTGAGGGCAAATGAATGGAATGTTAGTCCAGAGTTGTTGCTGGAAGCTCGTTCAGTAGATGAAGGAGGACGCATTTCAGATGGGACTGCTCTACAGCTGCCAAGCCTCCAGCAGGGGTGGGGCATCCTCAGCCCCTAGTTCCTGTTGCCTGCCACCAGTAAAAGTGGCAGCGTGAGAAAAAGAAAAAAGAAAAATAAGGACTTACCTACTTACAGGAGGTTCTTACCATAGAATTCCTAGTGATTCCTAGAGCTGACTGGAAGGGGAATTTCACATTACCCGTCTTCTCCCGGTTTCAAGCCGGGAGTCTTCCATTTGCAGATGAACCGGTAGAGGGCTGCCGTTTCACACACGGCTTGCCCCTACCGGAAAGGAGCCGATCCAGAAGCGGTTCGGCGTTTCACACACGCACCGCTTTGTTTCCCCACGGTTTTTTTTTTAAAAAAGTCCGTCTTATAGCGATATATCGATATACCAGTATTCCAATGTATTCCAATGGGATCGGTATAGCGTTATATCGATATATCGATATAAGCCGAACTTTCAAAAAAAAAAAAAGCCCGCGCGGCTGAAAAAAGGCGGGAAAGAAGCGTATCGGAACCGGGAGAGGGAACGGGGCCTCCTCGGAAGCGGTTGACAGGTAAAACGCTTCTCTCCCGGTTCCTAATCGGAAGAGAGGCTTCCCTGTGTGAAATGCCACTTCATCCCGGTAGGGAACCGATTCTCAACCGGGTTCTGTCTGAAATGACAGACCAGCACCCAGTTGAGAATTGGTTCCCTACCGGGAGAAAGCACCTGTCTGAAATTCCCCGAAGTGAAAAGGGTAGCTCTAGGAATTGCTAGATATTCTATAGTAGGAACTTATAGTTTTACCATAGAGTTTCTGGCAATTTCTTGAAGTACCCCTTCCACTTCTGGGTAGCTCTAGGAATTGCCAGGAAGTCTATGGTGAGAACTTCCTGTAAGTAGACAGGGCCTCATTACTCTTTTTTACTTTTTCTCCTGGGATGCTTGTCCCTCCACAACCCTCCTGCCAGTTGCCACTGCCTGGCAACCCTAGGTTGCACCCACCTGAAAGATCAAGTTCTCACCTTGGAGGTACAAATAGATCTGAACTTGACTTGGGTTGCTCAGGTGTAATTTGTTAGCGTTTCATTAGCTTAGATTAATGCAGTAGTGTAGCATTGTAAGGCTCCTAGGGCCAGGGGCTGCACCACTTGTGTAGATGCCGTCTTGTTCCCTTGGTGCCAAAGACATCAAGATGCCAGAAATCTAATAGAGGCACTTTAATTACTTTATTCCTTTAAAATACCAGCTATTTAAGCTCCTGTATTGGCTGCTACACAGTTTCTGCAGTGCTAAGCTAAAAGGAAGCTGGTCTGCCTGGGTCAGGTGGGAAAGGTTCTTCCTGGCTTCCCTCTGGGCTAGGAACGTCATCTTCCAAGCATCTAGGAGGCTCTGTGCTACCTAGCCTGCAATTGCAGGACAGTTCTTCTTCACAGCTTCCAGCCAACTACCCCCTTAAATCTTTCCGCTGGGCATTCCCTCTTTCAGGCAAAATTGTGATAATGTGTATCAAAAGGATCACATGCAGTGTGTTTTCCCTGTATGTGTGGCCTACATAACTACTGAGAGGAGCTTGTAACATGTCAGATCTAAGGGTATCTTTGAAGACCATTCAGAACTTTGACTGGTTTAGAATATAGCATGTTCATATTGAAAGACTTTCATTGGTCTTCTGTATGGTTCTGGATTTAACTGAGATTCCTGGTTTACTAATCTATAAAGCTATCAATGGCCTGGGAAGGCATGTATAAATAATTGCCTACTCCCATATGATTTGCCTACTCCCATATGATTTGCAAGTTATTAAGATATTACTGCATTAATCTAACCAATTCCTCACTCACATTTTTATCACTCATTTTTTCCTATTGCTTTGGGTTCCCCCACCCCTTTCCACATGTGCTTTGCTCCCTCTGGGACTACTAGAGATAGCAAAACACTTTGCGGTGGGGGGGGGACCCTGAATCAATACGGACAAATGAATGACAAAAATGTCAGTGCAGAATTTGTATCTGAGTCTCTGTTCCAAGTATCTTCTAAAGTTAGGTGAAGAGTAGCTAGGGATTTTACTTTCTCAGTGGCAATGTTCTACTTTTTGAACATCCTTCCCCTCAAATCACTTGGTACTCTATTATACTTTAGCTGCCAAATTAAAGACGCTTTCATTTTCCTGCATTCTTAATTACTGATATTTGTTTGCTTTCTTATTGGTGCTTCTCATTACTGGGATTTTACAGTTAGACTTTTTGCACGTGGCTTTGGTTTTTATTAAATGTTGGCTACCTTTGATGCCTGACATGTAAAATGACTAGTTTAAAAGTAAATAGTAAAATATCTGCTTTCCTGAACCAAAACCCCCTCAACCTATGCAGATAAAGAGAGAATACTTGAACTTCAGTCAAATACCTTTTTGTACCAATCCCTTATAAAAATTGCATATATTCAAAATGTAAACAGACATTCAGAATCAAATAGTACTCACACTGCATGAGAAGCACATAGACTTGTTCAATCTTCTCTCTGAATACATGTTCAGGAATCATTAAAGCAAGATAAGCTATTCACTGAAAAGGTCACATATCTTAGATATTGTCTTCTTTACTATGCTTTTGGGCTCAGTACAACCTCATTTGTCTGAATGGCCTGAGAAATGTCAGCAGGAGAAATGGGAGTGTTGTTTACATTGGGTTACAAATCCATTTTATCAATCTGGATAACAAAGAGATTCAGGTAATCTGTGGCTGACAAACTGAGGTTGTATTATGTATGACTGGTCTATACTTCAGATGTGCTAATGAATGGACCTGCTGTCTAACCCCTTCAAGCTTTCCACATCCTGGGGTAGGAAGCAATCAAACTTTTGAGACTAAAGAAATATAAGTGACAAAGAATGAAAATCCTCTTGGGGTAGAGGCAGAGTTTTAGTATAGAAGGAGGAAGTGTTGACTAAGCAACCAAGCCCAAGTTGGTATATATAAATTAGTATATGCACAACCCTGCCAACTGAAACATTTTAAAATTCTATTCATTTCAGTAGGGAGTAGTGTATTACGATTTCCCTATCGGTGATGGTTTTGTTTTAATGAGAAACAAGCACCATGGAATCAGCACAAAGTTGCCGTCGCTGACCATTTTTGAATGTTATCCCTATCTTGAAATACCTTCATTGTTTACCTGGTATTTATTTTCTGGGACCATTTGAAGATAGCTCTGGGTAGCCATTTTAGTCTGTAAGTAGGTAAGGAGCTATTTTAGTCTAAGTAGCAGAACAAAATCTGAGTCCACTTTAAAGATCATCACATTTTCCTAGGGTATACATTTTCATGGGGAGGGATTTTCTCTTATCTGCAGACCACCTCTCCCCCTGTGCTCCACCATGACATCTTTGCTAATCTGAGCAGGGCCTTCTGCTGATGCCAACCTGCAAATAGGCACAATCAACAGCTGCCCGTACATACAGGCGGTCAATTGCCCTAAATTTGTTAATGAATTCTAGTTCAGTAATCTTGCATTGTAATAACAGAATCATAGAGTTGGAAGGGATCTCCAGAGTCATCTATTCCAACCCCCTGCACAATGCAGGAAATTCACAAATACCTCCCCCTCCACACCCCCAGTGACCACTGTTCCACACCCAGAAAATGACAAAAAAACAGCAACCCTCCAGGATTGCTTCCTGACCCCAAAGTGACAATCAGAATTTCCCTGGGTGCCACAAGAAGTAAGCACTGAGGCAACCCTCCCTCCCCTCCCTCTCATAATCTGCCTAGGTTCACAGAATCTGCATTGCTGTCCATGGCCACCTAGCCTCTGTTTGAAAAGCTCCAAAGAAGGAGAGCCCACCACCTCCCAAGGAAGCTTGTTCCACTGAGGATCTGCTCTGTCAGGAAGTTCTTCCTAATGTTTAGCTGAAAATTCTTCTGATTTAATATCAACCCATTGGTTCTGGTCTGACCTTCTGGGGCAACAGAAAACAACTCTGTACCATCCTCTATATGACAGCCCTTCAGGTACTTGAAGATGGTTATCATATCACCTCTCAGTCATCTCCTCTCCAGGCTAAACATACCCAGCTCCTTCAAACTTTCCTCATAGGACAGTCTTCAGACACCTCACCATCTTTGTTGCTCTCGTCTGGACACATTCCAGCTTGTCTATATCCTTCTTAAATTGTGGTGCCCAAAACGGAACACAATACTCTAGGTGAGGTCTAACCAGAGCAGAGTAAAGAGGTACCGTCACATCTCGTGATCTGGACTCTATACTTCTGTTGATACAGCCCAAAATCTCATTTGCCTTTTTAGCAACCATATCACACTGCTGACTCATGTTCAGGGTATGGTCTACTAAGACCCCTAGATCCTTTTCACACTTACTACTGCAAAGACATCTCCCCCAACCTATAATTATGCATTTGATTTTCCTACCTAAATGCAGAACTTTACATTTATCCCCATTGAAATTCATTAAATTTCTTTTAGCCCAGTTTTCCAGCATGTCAAGATCATCATGTATCCTGACTCTGTCTTCTACCGTATTTGCTACCCCTCCCAATTTATTGTCATCTGCAAATTTAATAAGCATTCCCTGTATCCCTTCATCCAAATAATTGATAAAGATGTTGAATAAAACAGGTCCCAGGACTGATGTTTGAGGCACTCCATTTGTCACTCCTCTCCAAGAAGATGAGAAACCATTCACAAGCACTCTTTGGGTGCAATCTGTCAACCAGTCACTGATCCACCTAATAGTCATAGGATCCAAGCCATATTTTTCCAATTTGTCAATAAGAATAATATGTGGGACCTTATCAAAAGCCTTACTAAAATCAAGATAAACTATGTCTACAGCATTCCCCTGATCCAGCAAGGTAGTAACTTTCTCAAAAACAGAGATAAGGTTAGTCTGACATGACTTGTTCTTGAGCAACCCATGCTGGCTCTTAGTAGTTACAGCTGTCCTTTCTAAATGCTCAAGGACTGTCTGTTTGATTATTTGTTCTAAAACTTCTCAGGTATATATGTCAAGCTGATGGGTTGGTAGTTACCCAGATCCTCCTTTCCCCCCTTCTTGAAGATGGGGGTAACATTTGCCCACCTCCAATCTTCTGGCACCTCACTTGTTCTCTAAGAATTCTCAAAAATAATGGACAGAGGCTCGGAAATTACATCCATGAGTTCTTTTAGAACCCTTGGATGCAGTTCATCGAGCCCTGAAGACTTCATTTCATTTAAAGAAACTAGGTGTTTATGTACTACCTCTGTGTCAATCCTAGGCTGCAGCTCCATTCCCTCATCATGTGGGAATTAGCAAAGGAAGTGACGCACAACGTAGAGCACATTGGGGGTGTGCTCTATGTTGTGCGTCACCTCTGGTGATGCAGCTTTGGGGGGCGGAGTTCCCCCCGGGGCCCGATTCCACCGCGGTGGAAATCGGGCCTCCAAAGCGGGGGTTTCCCCGCCCCCCGCCCCCACTTGGCAGCCCTAATACTAACTGTGGTCCATGTATCAAATACTGCCTTCTCCTTACCAGGAAGAAACCATTTTTGGTTTATGAAATTAGACCAGTGGGAGATTACAGGTACTAAGGATTCCCTACATCTTACACCACTGCTTTAAACAGCAACGTGAATCCCAAAGTAGTATGAGTTCACACCATTCTCACCCCCAGGTGATTCACTGAGCACAGATATTTCTAATTGAAGCACTGCATATTAATGCACAATTTAATAAACTAGCTATAATACTCTGAAACTTTCAAAGAATGATTAATTTCCATTTTATGGGCTTTACATGTATGAAATCGTTTTAAAGGTCTGTAGCAAATTGCTGCCGTTATGAAAGTATGCTGCTATAAAGTTTTAGACAAAGGAATGAAATATATGTGGCAATTTGATTGGTGCTATAAAGACTTAGCTTTACCTGTGTTGAGTATCACAGCCAATGTTCCCTCTAAACTGTGGAGTCTTGTGAGCAAAAATTCTACTTTGCGAGCTACTGGCATTAAAGTTGTGAGCGAGCGGTTTGGCTGCTGCATAAATTAGTTTGCTCTGGAGCCCTCCTTCCTGAGCTGAGACAAAAACGTGTGAGCCGGAGGCTAAAAAACTGTGAGCTAGCTCACACTAACTCAGCTTAGAGGGAACACTGATCACAGCTACTGCCCCCCTCCAGAGAGAGAGAGAGAGAGAGAGAGAGAGAGAGAGAGAGGAGAGAGAGAGAGAGAGAGAGTGAGAGAGAGAGAGAGAGAGAGATATCTTCATGCAATAAAAGACTATTTGGCTTGACTCAAAGAGCTCTCTCAGTGATTCAGCACACCATTTGCAACTGCTGCATCTTATATCAGACCTATATTCATACCCCTGTGCTTCCATTTGCAGTGGCCCCATGGTATAATGAAGTGAATGTATGTTGTCACTGCTGTTCAAGGTATATATTAGTTGGAATCTAATACTCTGCTTGTCGAATGGGCTGTGACACATTGTAACCCAAGACAAATAGAAAGAGAAAAAAATTATAGAAGTCTCCACTGAGAGCAGGTGGGAAACACAGCAGCCAGGCCTAGAGAAATGAACACAAAGAAGAGATTGGATTTATACCCCACCCTTCACTACCCGAAGGAGTCTCAGAGTGGTTTACAATCCCCTTCCCCTTCCCACAACAGACACCCTGTGAGGTAGGTGAGGCTGAGAGAGCTCATGAGAGAACAGCTCTAAGAGAGCCATGACTGACCCAAGGTCACACCAGCAGCTGCATGTGGAGAAGTGGGGAATCAAACCTGGTTCTCCCAGATTAGAATCCATGCTCTTAGCCACTACACCAGATAAAAGTCCAGTGGCCCCTGGAAAACTAAGAACATTTATTTCAGTGTGAGATTTCACGAGTCACAGCTCCTCAGATATGTGGCCTAATACCCATGTTCCTATCAACAGGGAGGTTTTTCTTTTTCATCATTCTGCCACCCCCTTTATCCCTCTCTTCCTCCTTCATATGTCAAAAATAGTGGCAAACAAGGCTAAATTGGTCTTGGATTACTAGGATGTGCTTCCTATGTTGGAGAGGAAATAAAGGATGAAGTAACGTGGTGAGCTTTGCTGTAAAAAGAAAAAAGACTGTAACAAAAAAGTAATGCTGGTTTTAGATTATGGTGTAAACAGAAGTCAATCTAGCAACTTTCATCCATAGCAACACCTTTGGGAGCCTTGGAAATATCTTTGATCCTTGTCCCTTGTCAACTTAAGTGGCAGACCCAAAGTAAGGATGCTGAGAAGTTTGTGTCGAATACAATTCAGCAGGTGAACATTCCATTTTTGATTGTTGCAGTCAGGCATGAACTGAACTGCAGATCTCCTCACCTTATAAGTGTCCAACCTGAATAGGTGACAAACAGATTTGTAGCTGTGCAATAGCTGTGGTTGCTAAATTTGGCTTGTACAAGTTGATTATACAGCAGATTTTCTCACCTGACTGTGGTGCTTGTTTTGAAAGTGTACTTGTGGGTTGTTCTCACTGTGAAATCAGTTTTTTTTTTTTTTTAAATATGGTTAATGTCTAAAAAGAACTTTTTAAAGACATGGGTGATGGTGATAAAAACTTGAGAATTCCCATTAGACTTTGTAAAAATATTCATGTGTAAAATACTGCCAATCCTGATAGATCATTAGCATCATGATATAGATTATATTATCATCATTATATGTGGACTTGAATACCAAGCAGTAAGAATTTTTAAATACTACACAGTGTTTATTTATGACTGATTGGAGCATTGAATGTGCATTTATTTGTTTATATCCCACTTTCCGACATAGCTGGGACTCAAAGCAGCACTCTGACAATGAAGAAGAAAAATACAACTCCTATTGGATTTTGTAAAAACAGGAATGCATGTAATGCTGGCCAACTTGTCGAAGGCTTTCACGGCTGGAGTTCATTAGCTGTTGTAGATTTTCTGGGTTGTATGGCTGTGGTCCAGGCATTGTAGGACCTGACGTTTCGCCAGTAGCTGTGACTGGCATCCTCAGAGGTATAACACAGAAAGATGGAGTACTCTCTATGTCAAGGTGAGAAGAAAAATGGTAGGCAGGTAATCTATATTTACTCAGGAAGGTGGGGTATTGCATGAATACATTGAAAGATCACTTTGCTGAACAATATTGACCAGCACAAAGTGCCCAACACCTTGCTGAAAATTATCTCCCTGATCATACTGGTGAGCAACTGGAGACCAAACAAGGGCCCCGTTCACACGGAGAAGTTGCCGCGCTAAAGACACGAATGTCAGGCGGATTTTCAGTGCGCGATCACAATGCAACATCTGGCAAGTGTAGTGCACCCGTGGCCAACCTGTGGCGTCCCACCGAAGATGCACAGTAAAAAACTATCTTGGAAAGTGCACTATTATCTGGAAAATGTGGGGCAGGGGCAGGCGTCTGATTGTGGGAGTGCTAGTATTCCATGGCATCCGGCGCCTGTCCACGTCCCATTGCAAACTGGATGTTTATCGTAAGCGCATGCACACAAACACGTAACGGAAAGCAGTGCTGCTCTGCGGAACTGCGCATGCGCACAAATGTGAAAAGCTATGTTAGTTGCTGTGGGGAATTTGGGAGGAAACCGATGTCTCTTAGATCTTAAGCAATCTTAAAATTTGTCCTGAGTTCCTCTGCAAACCACCCTCCTCATACCACCACAAATATGAAAACAAATTGCATGACAGGATCCTGGGCTGGCTGAAGCCCCAGGTTTTTCTCTCCCTTGTGTATTCCTCTCAGAAGCCCTAGTTTTAGGTACCATTCCCATGCACTACATAACTACACAATTTAATAAAGCAACACACTCAGAAAAGTGATGAGTCCCCTTATTAATACCATTTTTGTTATTAGAAGGTGAGGAAATGGGGTGTGGGTAGGTGTGCTCGCATGGAAGTAGGCATGGTGCATATGTTAGCTTTTTGTTCCAAGAAAGATTAACTTTTCTTGCATTGCCAGTTTACGCTCTGAATAGGAAGGTATAATTTATAATTTATTTATTTAGGCTTTTAGGCCACCCTTCCCTGTGGGTAGGACTCAAGGTGGCTTACAACAGGATAAGAACAATAGATAACATAGATTAAGTTAAAAACATAATAAAATACCCTACAAATCAATAGATAAAAAACAGTCTGTTCCAGGATGGCAAAAGTTTAGAAAGGAAGTGCAGCTTCCCCATAGCCTCCTAAGGGGGTAGGTGAGGGAAGGGAAGGAAAACACTGAAAGAATGAAAAACAGCAATTAGCTCTGTTCACAAGTAACAGTGAGCACATATACAATCGATGCACAGTGTATACTTTGTTCTTATACATGCATTGAGTAATTCCCAGTACATTCAATGCACATACAGCTGAACGTGTAGGTACTGGTCCCCATTTTCATCTGTAATATGGATACCTGTTGGTCTTTCTTATAAACTGATGTATGCATGTATATGCAGGATGTACATGTCCACTATAACATGTATACAGAGCTATTTTTATTCTGTTAGATGGTATAACAATATGTCATTGAATGCCAGAATGTATAGGGTTTGGATACAAGCAGTACACAATTAATGATTTGAGCCCCATAGAATTTTCAACTTGTGTTTCTCAAACAGCAACCCATGCCCATACTGGTAAAATACCCTGGCAAATTGCTCTTGAAATGGAGAGAAATTTCAAGAGCAGTATGTAATATTGCATGGGGAAGGGGTCTGTTGATGACAATAATTTTTTAAAAATCCACTGGACCCACTCATTCCTTTCTGAATGTGTAAAGTAGCTTGTTGATTCATGACTGTATATTTATGTATTTTTTAAAAGAGGATTTATTTTCATTGCAATTATCCGGTGGGTGGGGGGAAATGAAGACTGAATATGTTTTAAAAACATTTGTTATCATTCCAAATAGTTTGTGTTTATTATGGAAATAAAGTGAGTCTATAAAAATGATTTCCATGAGAAGACAATGGTACAGTATCTAGCATATGGACAACACGTCAATTCATGCGGCATTCAATATATTTATAGTGTTTTGGCATTAAGAGTATTGTCAAGTGATGACAGATGAGAATACTTGCAAACAATCTTATTTTAACTCTGTAAACATTTTAGAAAATGAGCCAATTTATCTATCAAGTTTAATCAAGGACACAGAATCCTCCTGTTTCAAATGAACAAAAGTAATCTGGAATGGCATGAACAAAAGACTATAACAATCTTTTGTTAGTTTGTTTTTAACGGGATACAATGGCTTGTTTTAAAAAACTGGGAAACAGACCTAGAAAAAGACAGTGCAAAGGGAGAGAGGGGATGACACCCCTCTAACATTATTACGGCAGTCAAAAGATTGTACTATTTTTTATCTTATCTCAGTTCTAAAATTGCAGTTATTACTGTACTCAATATTAGTTGTTAAGATTGCAGATTTTATTATTATAGTAAGATTACTGCAGGTGTTATTCTTGCAGTTCTTATTATTGTACTTGTTCTTATTCTTGTCATATCTCTTGTTATACAGTTTTCATTGTGTTTATAAAATATTTTTATAAAAAAGACAGTGCCAGTCAAACTTTTAAAATAAGTGTATCTAAAATCTCATAATTCAAAGTCTAAGGCTTAATGGTTTCTAAACCCATTTTTCAGAATTGGCCAGGCAAATGCTGGAATGGGCGCAGTCAGAAGGGTACTACCAAAACTACACAACTACTTCTGAAAAGAATCAATGAAATCATGGACTATCATATCCATGAGGACCCAGGCATACTTTCATTAAATGGTTTTGACCACAATCTTCCTATTCATATATTTGTATCAGCAATAGGGATGGGCATGAACTGGGAAAATGCATTTTGGGTTGCTTTGTGGCATGCGTGGTTCATGAGCCATGGCATCACAAACTTTTTGGCACTAGAAGTACTGGTTCGGTTCATGAAGTTAATGATGTGGTAGAACAGAGGGCGTCCAGCTGACTCTCTTTTACCTTCCCTCCAAGTTTGGTAAGGATTGGATTTATGGGGTCTGAGTTATGGCCCCCCAAAGAAGGTGCTACCAGGAAAGTGCTTTCTAGGGAAATGAGGTGCAGGTTCTGGAGTTCAGGAGTGTATAGAATGGATCCTGTGCAAGCTAGAGACACCAAACTCACAGGTGATCTCTGGCTGACTCTCTTCTACCTGTCCTCCAAGTTCAGTGAGGATTGGATTTATGGGGTCTGAATTATGCCCCTCAAAGGTACCCCATTCTCCATTGTTTCCAATGGACTAAGGTTAAACCAGAGAATCTCTCAGTAGAAACTGAAGGTGGGGGGCATTCTTGCAAGCCCAGCAGAACCAGTGCAATGTACCCAGCAGAACCAGTGCCACTGTGGCAGTGCCATCTCTACAGGACTAAGGTCAAGCCAGGAAAGTCCTTTGGAGGCAGTGTCAGGCACAGGTTCAAAAGTCTATAGAATGGACCCCCTGCAAGCTACACAAACCAAATGCACAGAGAACCTTACCCTGATGCCAGCTCTTCCACAATATCTCCAAGTTGGGGGCAGAGTACATTTCTGGTGTCCCAGTTATGGATTCCCACCCCCTCCCCCAAAGGTTTCCCCAGTGCTCTCTCTGGAAAAGTCAGTTGCAGTTTCAGGAGTCTACAGAACAGGTCAGGAAAAAGCCAGTGACACCAAACTCACAAGGAAACTTCACCTGGGTAGACCCCCCCCTGGCAAACACTGGAAGCAAGGAAAGAATCACCCCTACACTGAAGAACAGAAAGGCAGACATTCCCAGTGTTTTGACAGGGGCTCCCCAAAGTTACCGCAAAACAGCTTGGTGGTCATCCCAGCTCCACCAGACCAGTGGAAACCAGAGTTTTCCACTTAAAGTGATTAGTGATGCCAGCTACAACAGAAAGGCAGACCTATGACAGTGACTAATCCCACGTCAGCTTGGCGGGCAGGGCACCCCAGCCCCATCAGACCAGTGGAAATCAGATTATTCCATTTAAAGTGATCAAGTGATCATGATGTAGGTGTTGTGTTATGATGTAGGTGTTTCATGAGGTAGGTGTTGGGTGAGGGAGCCCACCCAGCAGAGGTGGCCATCCTCCTACCCAAGTGCCAAGGGCACAACCTGCAGGCTGCACACTGGATCCCCCAGAGTAAAGGAGGAATGGGGGGACATGCAGGGGGACAACAGAAGGCCTGGGTCTTACACTGTGAGGTCCAGAGGCTCACCCTGGCTGAATCCAGGCAGGAATGGTGGGGGCTGAGAATGTCTCCCAGGTCAGGGAACACCCACTCACCCTGGACACTGGTGGAGGAGACTCATGGCCATGTAAGAGAGGTCAGGCCAGATGTCAGCCTTGCGTGATCATTACTCCAGGGGATCAGCAGAGGCTGGCTCAGGGGACTTGGCAATGTGCTTCCTCACCATCATCTCTGCTGAATTCTCCACCATGGTAGGCCTGGCATCCCTGCTGCTGCTGCTGACCTCCCAGTTCACCACTGACAACCAGTCGCAAGTCTTCTCCCTGGTTGGGCTCTTTGAGGCAGAGGTGCCGGGGTGTGGCTCCTCCTCTTCCTCTCACCCCAAGCCTCTTCCACCTGTACTCCCATTCCCTGCAGAGAGGATGCAACCTGGTGGTGATGCCCACCCACAATCTCTCTGCCAAGGCCCAGACCCTTGGGAGAACAGTGTCAAACTCGGGTCCTCATTTGCCATGGCTCCCCCATGTTCTGCTTTCACTGCCTGTACTGTACCTTTAATGCCTTGTTCTTTCACTTTGGGGAATGGGGGGGCAGACTGTGTGAGAGTGTGTGTGAGTGTTCAAGATGGCTTCACCATGCTAATTTAATAACTGTTTTCCAAGTGGGCCTCCCGATGTTGGGAAGAATGCACAATGACCTTGAATGCCAGTCTCCGCTAGTTGGCTTTTAGTAGATAATGTAACTGTAGGTTTGTAGGTGGGGGGAGGAGAGCTAATGGAGCATGCTAGGTTTAGGCACGATGAATGAATGGATTGATTGGACTGGCCACTGGCTTGTTTGAATCATGTATAATTTCAGCACTGGCGCCAAAGGAGTCAGTTCTAACACAGATGGTCTTAGCTTGAAACATCCTCATCTCTCAATAAATAAGTGACTGCCAAGAGAGTGTTGTTGGGAGTAAGTTTGTTCAAGGGTCTGACAAACAGCCATCCCCTTGGGCCCCACTGCAATGTGAAGGCCAGTGCCTGGTCCAGCCCTTGAATCAGGGGGATGACTTGCCCCAGGCTGGCTATATGGGACCAGAGCACATGGGTTATGTCCTACAAGGGATTGAGGACATGCACCATTTTGGGAAAGGGTTAGCCAGTCACTGGAGCTGATGCTGAGCTCCTCTTTCCCATGCAGGTTGGTCATGGAGGAGATGGCATTCTGCACTACACTGTTCTCCTCCACAAAATGGACAATCATAGCATAGGTGGAGTTCCAGCCAGTGTTCAGGCTCATCCCCCTTCCCCTACCTCTCATGCAGCAGACAAGTAGACTTGATGCTATGCAGGAAGTGGGTGGCCAGGCACCAGCAGGTCTCTGGCAAGGATTGCATCTCGAGTGTGGCAGCATCCCAGGTGGCCCTAGCAATGCTCCCCAGCCCTAGAACATCCTTCGCCATGTGGTCCAGGCAGACGAAGCCCTTTAAGTGCACAGCCTTCACTCCTGCCAGCATGTTGGCAGATCAGATGCTAAACAGTGTTGAACAATCACATTTAATCTCTTGAGAATATTGGGCTAAAGACCCTGCAATGTGGCTCTGGTATGCTCTGTTTGTTTATACAAGAAGAATAGGAAGATATTTATTTGTGTTTGGTTTGTTTTGGCTCCCTAAATCACCATTCATAATTGTCATCCATTTTTTTATTTTCTTTCTCTCTGTGTTAAAAATATTTTGAAATATACTCTACATTGGACTGCTGTTCTACATTGTTGTCACTGGCCCATTCTGCTGTATCATTATATCATGTCATTACTCGATACATCTAAAATAGAAGCCACAGCAATGTCAGCAAGAATTCACTCTGTAGGAAGAGAAGAAAGAGACAGTGTTAACCTATTCAGCCTTACAAGAAGGGTAGGGACCAAATTGTGGTAGAAGAAGGAAGACAGGAACTGAAATTGTTGTAGCCTGTGAAGAAGTCCAAAAGTGATAGTAGTGGTGTCAAACAAGTTTCAGCAATGATGCCAAAACTGTGAAATTGAATCTAGGTATCTGTTTAGCATCATACAAGGAAGATCAGATGGATCTTATTTTGCTAGGCCACTGTGTGACACAGAGTGTTGGACTGGATGGGCCTTTGGCCTGATCCAACATTTTGTTCTTATTTCTTATTTTTTATGTTCTCATTTCTCTGTCATTCTTTGAAGGAGTTTGGACATTTTGAATAATTAAAGCACAACATTCAACATTTATTGGAAATTTGAGGAAGGAGACTATCACTCATTCTGGAATTCTGGTGGATGATAATGATGCTTTACTTACATTATCAGGTTGTAATATTTTTCTGCTTAAGCTTGTGCATTGAATCAGTTCATTAATTAGTTACAAGTGTACAGGGAAAAGAAGATGGATTCCACTAATGGGGATGTTTTCCATTATTAGAAGAACCTCTTCCATTAGGGAAAGGTTCTTTGTACTGAATAAATTTTCGCCATCTGCAAACTGGACCCATAGGAATCCAGCCTTTTGTTGTGAGTAACCCCATTCCATCTTTTCCATCTAGTTGTCAGTTTGAGACAACAAGCTTTCTGAAGTGTAGTGGGTTCGACGCATTAAGAAACCATCTGGAACCGATGTAGTGATCAGCATGGTTTACTAGTACACAACAGAGACAACAAACAACGGCCGGCTGGCCAACTATATACAAACCAGGGGACACACCCCTGGGTCCCATTGGCGGGTTTAAATCTCCCGCCAAGGTTCCATTGGTCCCCCGATGGAGGGACCAGGAGCCTAGTCCCTATTGTTACTCTGGATTCAAGCTCAGGACTGCGCGCTGGCCTTTGGTGGCGGTCAGAGGACACAACATCCCTCCCCCCATAGTCCGGCCCCTACCCTAGGTCACATAGTCCTTAAGGTACAATGGGGACCGCCGTTCCCTCGTTGAGCGTCGAGGGGCCGGCACCGGGACCTCTGGGGTCCCATCCCCTGTGCTGGGACCCGGGGGTGATGCTGGTGCCTCTGACTCGGCAGCGTACATTGGTGGGGTCTCCTCGGCGGCTGCCGGGGCCCTGGTGGTCAGGTGTGGATGCTCTTGTGTGGGCGTTTCCTGCTCACGAGCCTCGGGTGGAGCCTCCTCTGGGTCCGCCCTTTGTCATGGTTCTTCTTCCGTTGGGTGTTCTGGTAGCAATCGCCGCCGGAGCTGGTCGATATGCATCCTCAGGACCTGCCCGCACTCTGTGGACACCTCGTACATGACGGTGCCCGTCGGCTGAATGATGCGGCCCGCGATCCATTCCGAACCCCGGGCAAAGTTCCTGGAAAAAACGGGGTCCTCGGGGAAGAACCCGCGTGGTGCTTCCCTCTGCTTGAAGGGTTTCCGCTGGTCCGGAGCCCAATCAGGGTGCAGGCGGTCCAGGAGGATCGTGGGCTTTCGGCCCATCAGCAGCTCTGCCGGGCAGCGGCCGCTTACCGGGTTGGGCATTGTTCACTGTGTCAGGAGGAACCGGGCAATGCAGCATTCCCAGTCCCCCTCTGACAGCCGGCTTAGGGCCTCCTTCACAGTCCTGACCATGCACTCCGCTTGGCCGTTGGTTGCGGGATGGAAGGGTGCTGACCTGATGTGCTGTATTAGGTTGCTGCTGAGGAACTGCTGGAATTCCTCAGACGTAAACGCTGTCCCATTGTCCGATACGATGGTGTCGGGCTGACCGTGGGTGGCGAACATCTTTTGGAGGGCGCGGATGGTGGCCTTCGCGGACGTTGTGGAGACGGGGCTTATCTCCAGCCACTTCGTGTAGGAATCCACCATAACCAAGAACAACAGTCCATGGCATGGCCCGGCAAAGTCTATGTGGAGCCAGGACCACGAGGTGTGGGTGGATTCCCACGACTGAGACGGCGCTCCCGGTGGGCTGGGTCGCACGGCTTGGCAGGCCTGGCACCGTTTCACCCAGGCTTCTACCTCCGCGTCGATGCCTGGCCACCAGACGTAGCTTCTTGCCAGGCCTTTCATCCTGACGATGCCCGGGTGTGCCTCGTGCAGGGCCTGGAGGACGTTCTGTCAGAGGGCGCTGGGAACCATGACCCTGTCTCCCCAAAGCAGGCAGCCCTTGTGCGCGGATAACTTGTCCTGCCAGGTCGCAAATGCCGTAAACTCGGGGCTTTCTGTCTTTGCAGGCCACCCCCTCACCACCCAGCCCAGAACCCAAGAGATGATGGGGTCCCGGGCCGAGTGGCGGGCAATGTCTGCAGCCTGCAACGGGGCCTCCGGCAGGCCCTCCAACTGAAGGACCCGGTGTGCCGGGGCCGGATCCTCAACCACTTCTGGCAGGGGAAGACGACTAAGGGCGGCCATTTGGCCCATGGCTTTCCCGGGGCGGTGTAGGAACCGATAATCGTAGCCCATGAGGAAGATGGTCCACCGCAAGACCCACGGGGAGAGGACCTGCGGCGTCCGGCGATCGGGCGCGAAAAGGCCGAGGAGCAGATGGTGGTCCGTGATGATGGTGAACGGCCGGCCATAGATGAAGTCGTGGAACTTCTTGACCCCGGCCACTATCGCTAGTCCTTCGCAATCTATCTGGGCGTAGTTCCGCTCTGCCGCAGATAGAGTGCGTGAGTAATACGCGACCGGGACCTCCCTGCCATCGGGAAGGCGATGCGCCAACACAGCCCCGACCCCGTAGGGCGAGGCATCGCAAGCCAAAACTACCGGCAGTGCCTCATTGAAGTGAGCCAGGACTGCGTTTGAGATCAACAGTTTTTTTACATTGTGGGACGCGGCAGCCTGGTGGGGCCCCCACACCCAAGGGGCCTGCTTGTCCAACAGACGGTGGAGGGGCTCTGCTACCGCTACCTTGTGGGGCAAGAAGGCGTGGTAAAAATTGAGGATTCCCAAGAACGCCTGCAGTTCTGACTTGGATTTTTGCGGGGGGCCTCCACTATTGCCTTTATTTTGTCCCGGGTCGGGTGGAGGCCCTCCGTGTCTACTGTAAACCCCAGGAAGTCCACTGACGGCACCCCCAACTGGCATTTCTCCAATTTTACTTTCAGTCCCGCCTCCTGGAAACGGCGGAGTACCGTGCGGAGACGGTCTGTGAAGTCTGCTGGCGAGGCGGCGGTGATCATCACATCATCGAAGAATGGTGTGACGCCCGGGATTCCTTTGAGGAGAGAATCCATCAATTGTTGGAACAGTCCTGGAGCCACACTCACCCTGAATTGCAGTCGCTTTACACGGAATGCCCCCCTGTGTGTCACAATCGTTTGTGTGTCAGCAGTCGCCTCGTCTACTGGCAACTGCTGGTAGGCCTGGGCTAGATCCAGTTTGCCAAAGATCTTTGCCCCTCCCAAGGTGGCCAGTACGTGGCTAACCACAGGAACCAGATATGCGTGGTCCTGTAGCGCCTTATTCAGTGTACATTTATAGTCAGTGCAGATGCGGACTGCTCCATTTGGCTTTTCCACCACAACTATTGGAGTCTCCCACGCCGCATGGGAGACGGGCTCCAGGACGCCTTGTGCTACTAGGTGATCCAGTTCTGCGTCGATTTTAGGCTTAACTGTCAGCGGAACCATCCTGGCGCGCATGTGGATGGGGGCCACCTTAGGGTCTAAGCGCAAGGACACCGGGGGGGGGCGTATATCGGCCCAGCGAATCATCGAAAATGGCGGGGAATTCCCGGCAGATCCCCTCGAAACCCTCTGCGGTACACTGTTGGACCTCCTCGATGGTGATTCCTAGGGGCTCGAACCATGCCCTCCCCAGCAGGCTAACCAGGTCGCCTTCGACCACAATCAAGTCAAGCCGGCTCCTGAACTGTCCGTATTGCACTCTAAAAGTCCCAACCCCCTTAATAGGCACCCGGTTCCTCTGGAAGTCCATGAGCGTGACCTGCGCAGGCCGCAAACGCGGGCCCCCCTTGGGACATATCTGTTTAAGCGTGGCCTCCGAAATGATAGAGGCAGCGGAGCCAGAGTCTATCTCCATGCAGCACGGGGACCCCTCGATCGTTACCGTGGCCATAATTTTAGGGGTGGGCGATTTTCCCGGGAGTTGCAGTACCTGTTCCTCGGTGTACGCAAGGTGGTAGAGGTCCTCGTTTCCCACGCCGTCCTCGAAATGGGCATCTGCGCGGTGACACGGAGGCTGGGCTCGGCTGGGGACTTTGGCGCGACAGACCCGGGCAATGTGTCCAGTGCGCCCGCAGTTTCAACAAACGGCTCCCCTGAACCGGCAAGTTTTCTGGTCGTGCTGATCCCTGCAGCTGGCACACCCGGAAGGTGCTGGGCCGGGCTGCTGGCGGACGGAGCTTGTGTTCACGGCTGGGGTGCGGCGCGGAGTTTGGGTGCGGTGGACCTCCTCGCCGAGACTGTCCGCTGGCGCGGTGGTTACTGCTTGATGTGCGGTGGAGGTGGCTGGGTGGGACCTTTCCCACGCGGTGGCGGTTACGATGGCCGACGCTATGGTAACCTTCTCACCCTCCATGATGTGTCGCCTTAACTTCTCCTCCCGCAGACCGGTGACGAAACGGTCCCTCAGGGCCAGGGCCAGGTGTCCCTCGAACTTGCAGTCGGAGGCCAGGCGGCGGAGTTCGGCGAGGAACTCCGCGGCCGTCTCGCGGCCTAGCTGGCTCTGCTTGTGGAACGCCACGTGGCACGTCATCTCCGACAGCTTTTGCGTGTAATGATTCTGGACTGCCAAGACGATCTCTCCGAAGGTGCAGCCATCGAACGTTTTAGGGGAGAGGAGGTACTGGGCCAGTTCCACGATTGCGGGTCCGCACGACCCCAGTAGGAGGCCCTTTTTTCTGGATTCATCCGTCACCTGGTAGAAGACTAGTATTTGCTTCAGGCCGGTGATCCAGGCTCCCCATTGTTGTGGACGGGCTGTATCGAATGGCTGTACCAACCCTGACCCCGGAGCAACGGCCATTGTGCTAATCAGTTGCTGCTGCGGCGGGGAAGCAGCTGGTTCACCCTCGGTGCTCATCAATCGACGGAGCGCGGGTCTCGGAGTGTAGTCTTCCCCCCCAGAGTCCGATAGCCCGGCTGGCTTGCTCAGCGGGATCCCACCTTCATCGCCATTGAAGTGTAGTGGGTTCGACGCATTAAGAAACCATCTGGAACCGATGTAGTGATCAGCATGGTTTACTAGTACACAACAGAGACAACAAACAACGGCCGGCTGGCCAACTATATACAAACCAGGGGACACACCCCTGGGTCCCATTGGCGGGTTTAAATCTCCCACCAAGGTTCCATTGGTCCCCCGATGGAGGGACCAGGAGCCTAGTCCCTATTGTTACTCCGGATTCAAGCTCAGGAGTGTGCGCTGGCCTCTGGTGGCGGTCAGCGGACACAACACTTTCTATCACTGTTCTGTGTTCACCTGTTGTATTTCAATTCTGGTGGGCTATGGATGGATTCAGTAGCAGAAGCTGGGTGATATCCCGGTCCAGAGGTCTCAGGACTCCACCCACACACCCCGAGCACCCCCAGTCAACAGATTCACTGGGAGCATCCCCCACACAAACGAAACCAACACCAGGACGGGCGCCGAAGCCAGAACAATGCAACACAGCAGTCGCTGGCCCCGCTCGGGAGGCGCAACGTTCCGGCTGGTCTCGTCCACAGAACTGAGGGCTCCGAGGAACCACCCAGGGCAGCGGCAATTCAGGCGCTGCCATGGAGAGGCTGACAACTGGCATCCAACCTCGGAGCACCCCACACGCCGGCAGCGGCAGCGCGGCCCCCAGACCAACAGGACCACCACCGGCCCAGCTCCAGCCATGCCCTAGACACTGGGGTAGCATCCAGGCTTATTACAGGGGGCGGGGCTGGGAGAAAGGGGGAAGTGGTGGGGAAAGAGGGTGGTGCTGAGAGCCAGGAAGGGAATAAAAGAAGGGGAAAGTGAAGGGGCTGGGGAGGAGGAAAAACGTGCGAAGGTGAAGACAGAGAAAGAGTCAGATTAAGCCAATGGACTGCACCTTGTATGATGGCAGAGGGACTTACGGGGTGAAGTCAACCCCATCCCCTGATCATCTGAGGCCCCGACGCTCCCCCTGCCTTCAGCATCCCGATTCCCAGGACCGATGACTCCACCTTAGAAGGACGCACCACGGCCACGGGAGGTGCTGCACCAGGGGCACAGGGTGGGCACGACAGGTGAACTTCACATAAATCACTTTCTGATTTTCTTAAGAAAATAATGATATTATCCTTAGGGCAAGAAACTTAGATTATAAAACCTGATAGTGATAAAATCTTACTTGAAAATTTTGAAGTCTTGACCCTACCACATCTAGATATGCTGATGCAAGTTCATGAATGCCAGGATAGCAGGTCATCCAGCTATCCTTGTCTACTCTAGCAGTGACCAAACCAATTATGCCTGAGGTTAGGATATTCTTAGAAAAATTATTTATTCATTTATTTAAAACATTTCTTTGCTGTCTTTCCACCCAAGTAGACTCCAAAAGGTGGCAAACATCAAAACATTAAAGCAGCATTTAAAATAAAGCACATATAAAATAATTCAATAAAACTATAAACTCATGTAACAACAAAATGATGGAGGGAGCCAATACCAGTTATTAGGGGTATGTCAAACAAAACCAAAAAGTCTTCAGCCACTCTCAGAAGATAATGATAGAAGGAGGGAGTTCCAAAGTCTTGTTGCCATGACCAAGAAGGCCCTTTCTCAGTCACCCTTGACCACCTCTGACATCTGTTTATCCCACAGGAGGCCTGGGTCCAGCCCCACCCCAAATGATAAACTTGCTCTTAAAGGGGCAGTGCAACCCCATTTAGATCAGGAGATATCCTATTTCCTGTGTCAACCCTTCCCCTCACCTGTAGCAACTCCATAGTGTCAGGATTAAATTTCAGTTTGTGAACCCTCATCCATCCCAAAGCTGCCTCCAAGCACCTGTTCATGGTTTCCACAGCCTCCCTGGCACCTATTAGAAGTAGATGTGTGAAGGCCTGGAAAAAACGTGGAAAATTTGAAGAAGAAAAAAACCCCTTTTTCCCAGGGCTTCCCCCAAATTTTTCCAATAGAAAATTTTTTCCAATAGAGAAATTGAAAAAAACAACACCAGTACTCCTTTTTGGGGATTACTGAGAACAACAACAACAACAAACTGCCTGTGAAATATTTTCTCTTTCAGAATGAGTTAAATGCTTTTAAAGACAAGATGGGCATGTGTAGACATTATAGACAGCTCTTAAATCCAAGATGCATTTCTGCATCTAGAAGGCCACCTAATCTTCATGACGGTAGAATGCAAGGCTTTCTTTGCTTTTCAACTGCTGCATACTTTTTTGTTGTTCTTTTGACCTGATTTGTGGTTGACCTTGTGGTTGACCTTTTCATCTCACCCTCAAACCACTGTGACACATATAGCCACAGATTGGGTAACAAGTAGCTTATTGTCCGACCTTGCTGGAGGGGGGGAAAGGATCAGAAGGAGGTAGGGTAGAAACTGCACCAAAGACTTGGAGAAAAGCTGTGAAAGTTCCATTGAGAGCTGAGCTGTCTCTAACCAGATAGCAAAATTTAAGATACATGTGCTAAGATCGCTTAGGGTCCATAATATAATTACCAAAAATAAAAATAAAAATCAGTAATATAATTATAGGAAACTTTCAAGGATACAGAGCCATTGATATAAGCACCCACAATTTGTAATGTCTGTGAAAGCCTTAAAGATGTCAGAAATTCATGATAGCAAGCTTTTTAGTCAACACAGGCATTGTTAGCTTGGTATTCTAGATGTGCTCTGGCCTGTTGAAAAAGGAAACTTCATGAGATTGGCATTGCTCCATGTGAATATGGCTTACCTTTATCAGTCTAGCCAGTGTCAGGAGTGGCTGAAGAAGAAAGCATAATAACAGCCATCAGGTGCCTGTCTGATGGCTGTTATTATGAATATGGTATCACGGCTTATGTTAATGGCTCTGTATCCTTGAAAGTTTCCTTCAATTGAAAATTCTTTGTAATTATATTGTGTGCAATAATTTTTGTAGCACATTATCATGGTGGTGGTTGTTTTTTAACTTGGTTTTTACACCGTGATCCCAGGTTTTGATTTAAGATTGCATATGGCATAGCAGCTTGTTGGAGAAGCGAAAGCCTGCTACTGTAAATACTGTTGAAAGAGTGGTCCTTCAACTGAAAATTCTTTGTAATTATATTGTGTGCAATAATTTTTGTAGCACATTATCATGGTGGTGGTTGTTTTTTAACTTGGTTTTTACACTGTGATCCCAGGTTTTGATTTAAGATTGCATATGGCGTAGCAGCTTGTTGGAGAAGCGAAAGCCTGCTACTGTAAATACTGTTGAAAGAGTGGTCTAGTCCACTTGTACTCTAAAGGGAGCTGTGGTGCATTCGTCAGTATTTAGGGTTTATTGAATGTTTTCTCTTGCAGTTCAACCTACCTCTTGTTTTTTCTTGCTCTGTTGTGTATTAGCAGGGCTCTTTTGGGGCAGGAATGCACAGGAACGGAGTTCCGACTGGCTTCAGAGTTGGCCATGCCCACTACAGCCAAAAACTCTGCGTATGTGGCTACAGAGGGAAGGGCTGGAGAGCGACACCCCCCCGGCGACTCTGAGGCGGGTGGGCCAGGGGGCCCTGGAAGGATCGGAGAGGCAATTAAATGTGCCTTCCTTGACCTGTCCAAGGGCTGGCTTGCCCGGGCACCCTGCACCTGCAGGGCACTTGGGCAAGTCAAGGGAAGGCAGTTTAAGCTGTCTTCCCTTCACTTCAAGCGGGGGCTTTCCCAGTCTCCCTGCAGCCCCAGGGCACACAGGCAAGCCAAAGGAAGGCATGGGGGTGTGGCCTAATACACTAATTAGCTGCACCGTCAGGGGGTGTGGCCTAATATGCTAATGAGTTTCTGCTGTTGGGTGTGGCCTGTTATGCTAATGGCTTCCTGCTGAGCTTTTTCTACAAAAAAAGCACTGTATATTAGTATGTGTTAGTGCTTGTACTCTGAAGGCATCTCTGTTGTACTAGTGGCCTGCAGTCAGCTGTTGTTGTTTTCCCCCTGCAAAATCCTGTTCCAGTAAATTCATTGTAAGCAAACTTCAAAGCATGGATTGGATTATTTCCTGAACTCTGCCAACACAGCTTGCAGCTTTCTTTCATGTGTTGAGTATATTTGCAGTTTTGCTTATAGAAAACTAAGGCATTTATAACTTTTAAATTCTATATGTCAAATGTTGCAATTTTATATGCTAGGTAAATTATAAATTATGCATTTTATATCGCTAAACCAGTATAATTAGTTTAGGTTTGATAGGACAAAAAGTATTGCATATATTTCATTTTTCCTCCAAATTTCTATTTTTTTTCCAAAACGTGGGAGGGGGACTGGGTTTTTTTATGGCTTCAAAATTTCTGGAAATTTTACATCTCCAGTTGGAAGTGCAAGATAGAGTTGAGTGTAATCTGCATTTTGGTGGCAATGCAGCCCAGACCTCCTGATGACCTCTCTCAGTGGCTTTATGTTGATGTTGAAAAGCTTGGGGGACAAGAGAGAAACTTGTGGAACCCCAGAGGCAAGAAGCTAAGGTGTGGAGCAGTAGTCCCCCCCCATTTGAAACCTACATTTGAGGTAGGACTGAAACCACCACAGAATAGTGCCTTCCAGTCCCAACCCCGAAAGGCGGTTCAGAAAGATACAACAATCAATGGTACCAAAAGCTGACGAGAGGTCCAGGAGAGTTACATTCACATTCCCCTAATCATTTCCTGATGTAGGTCATTGACCAGTGTGACCAAGGCTGTTTCAGTTCTGTAACCAGACCTGAAATAGACTGGAATGGACAGTTTAGGAAAAGATGTCCACCATGATGGAATCTAAGTTATTGAAAGGAGGCAAGAAAGATGCACTTTAAATATGGCAATCTGTGAATTCAATTTTTATCTGAGACTATATTTCAATAACATAATTTGTGCTTGTTCATTTATTATATTTGTATTTTTCCTTTTTTCATGAACTGCATTCCTTAAATTGTCTTCATTTAATATTATAGGTGTTTGAAATGGTGGTGAATAAAGTCATGCCATTCCTTGCAGCTCTAAACAAATGTTCTATAGTCATTATCCCAGATGATCAGTGGAGACAATATAGAGAAGCAACAAAAAATATTAACCCTGTAGCTTGGATAATTATACAAGAAAACTCTACCTTGGATATTACTTCCTTTGTCAAAACAAAAAAGGAACACTTTAAGACCATGTATTGCTAATTTGTGGAAATTAGTTAATAAGGGATGCTGACAATAAAATGAATTAACATTGATAAATATATCCCAAATTTGAACAAGTGTAATAATACTGATTTTGAGGAACAGGATATTAAAAAAGTGATTTTTCTTAGCAATTGGTAACAGAAGTGTCAAAGTTCTGATTGAACTACAGGACAAACAGGATACTCACATTTTGTAAATTCTATAACCTAAACGATATTTGAACATTCTTTACTAAGCAGATACATTCAAAATTCATTGGATTTTGAGTTTTTGAGAACAGCTTTTGGGAGAATTCCCAAAAGTTTAGTTTATCTGTATGAGAAGAAACAGATTTTGTCAGTGAAAACAAGAGTCCATCTGAATTTTTTTCAAGATCATTATGTTGGAAGACAGATTATTTAGAAATCTGCTTAATGCAATCTAAATTGGTCATTCATATTTCTGGGTTTCAGATAGTTGAACAAATGGTTCAGTCTTTTGGTGTGTGTTGTGTCTTGTTCATAGCTCTTTTGGAATGAGATATCTTCTGCCAAAGGGGAATTTGAAAACATAGTAAGATCTGTTTTGTTTGTAAACAGTATATCTCTTCTAGTTTATACTAAGGTTGCACTTGGTTTATAAACTTTAAATATCAACATTCTTATGAAAACAATATCACTGATGTAAATGAGTTGATTCTCAAAAAGCTTCTTATTCCTCAGATTCCAGTAAAAGCCTTCTGAGAAACTATGGCACTACTGTGACTTCAGACAATGAGAAATAGATATCTCCCTTATAAATAAAAGACGAATGGTGGCGGCACTTCTCTAGAACATTCCACACACGCTCCAAAATGAGTTCGCTCTCTGATCTGTCATTCAGAGGGTCTCCCTATTCTAAACATTTTAAACATTAAACATTCTAAACATTTTGCTGTTCCTCTCCCCCCCATAGCCAGTCAGAACACAGAGGTTATTTGCATATGCAGCCTCATTGGCCTTTGCCTCGGAACACAGAGGTCGTTTGCATATGCGACTTGATTGGCTTTTGCCTTTAACATTCTAAACAGTTTTGCTGTTCTGAGGTAAAATATGTCCAATCTCCAGGTGAGGGCTGGAGATAACTCAGAATTACAACTGCTTTCCAGATGGCAGAGATCAGTTCCCCTGGAGAAAATGGTGGGCTCTGTATCCTTATATGCTGCTGAGGTGGCCCCCATATGACAGCCAATGTGATGTAGCAGTCAGGGCTTCAGAGCACGGGAGAGGCTGCAGGTGTGTGGGGGGTGGAAAACTGAAGAGTGAGGGGGAAATAAAGGTAGGTTGATGATTGGCTGGGAAGGAGATAGGGTTGCCAACACTAAGTGGGAAATTCCTGGAGATGTGAGGGACGGAACCTGGAGAGGGTGAGGTTTCAGGAGTCGTGGGATCTCGGACAGGTACAAAGCCATAGACTCCACCATCCAAACCAACTATTCCCTTCTGGGGAACCATTGTTGCCAATCTCCAGGTGAGGGCTGGAGAGCACTCAAAATTACAGCTGTTCTTTAGGTAGCAGAGTTCAGTTTCTGTGGAAAAAATGGTGGACTCAGTGTCATTATACCCTGCTGAGGTCGCCACAGCAAATTGACACTGAGTGTCCAAGGCCGGGGCACCCACCCAGAGCCTCTTTCTAGAGGCCGTTGTATTTATTTCCACAATGGGCCTTTTTCCTAGTCAAGGTATAAAGAGAAAGATACAAAACAGTCATTCATTAAATATGTAACATAGACAGCAGAATGGTATAGTGGTTAGAGTGTTGGACTAGAATGTGAGAGGCCCAGGTTTGAATTCCCACACTGTCATGCAAGCTTTCTGGGTGGCCTGCGGCCAGTCACACACTCTCAGCCTAACCTACATCATGGGGCAGTGATGAGGATAAAATGGAGAATGTTGTGAGCCAATTTGGTTCCCAAATCAGAGTACAAGTGAAGTGAATAAATAAATTAAGCCTATTTCTTAGTGATAGCCATATTGGCTGTGGAAAGGACTAAGTGCTACTTTGGCCACTTCCACACTGTCATTTCTGTCACTCTTTTATCCCTATTGCTTTGGGTTTCCACAACTACTGTTCTTCCAGAATTCCTCCTGAGCTGTTTTTTTCTCCAGGATTCCAGACCTCCATCTGGAACCCCATGAAAGGAAAAGAAACTTGGAGGGGGGGGGGGAGCAGTTGAATACCTTGCCTTCCACTGAACCTTTTCTCAAAGTCTCTTTATGCTGCTTTGCATTTTAAAAATTTCCAGGGTTCATTACATGCATTTGCATGCAATGTGTATTTTGCCCCTAAGTGGCTGGGAAATCAGACCTTTGCACTGTAATGGAAACAACAGTACATCAGATAAATGTTTTCTGATTTTTGAAAGAAAAACATCTTGTGGCAGAAGATAATAAGAGAGAAATAAATAGCCCCTGAGTAAAGGGCAAAGATTTGCTGCAGATTAAAAATGTAATAAAGAGGAAACAAATTTATAGCAAAAGGATGACTCAGAGCTGAGAGAGGTTAATAACAAGATACCCAGGAGGTCTCTACTAAAGCAAGGGTATTTAATATCCTAATGAGTTGGAAGGGGATGTGAGCTGCAATTTGTTCAAATATGCTGATGGCTCTAAATTGTTCCACTAATAAAAGGCATTGAGGATTGTGAGAGCTGCAGGTCAATTCATTTGACTGGGAAGAGCACCAGAATGGGACTGCAGATAAGGATTAAGGGTGCTGAGTCGACCACCAACAGAGTTACAGTGCCTCCACCATTTATTCACATATCAAGCTTTAAACTGGTGAGCAGACCATTGAAATGAATGGAGATGGTAGAAAAGTTGTGTTTGGGAGCTTGCTCTCTAAAAATGTCATCCTCAATTACTTACTTGAAAGTAACTGTCAGTCAACAAATCGGATCCAGATTCCCCTAGAACAATGGAACCGCTTCTGAGTTAAAATGGTTAGGATAAGGCAGGGTTCCCAACCTCCAAACCTGTGGGTACTTTTGGAGTCTTGAGAATCTGTAGTGAGCACCACCACAAAAGGTTGGACCATGAGAGACAGCTAAATAATGTTTTGGTTACTCATTTCTGTAACGTTACATTTTCAAATCAAGCCTTTCAGTCATACTATATTGTACCATAGCGGAGATTCTCCACATATTGTAGTTATACTTGGAAATATGTTTGTTATTCATGTTCAATCTTTTTATTTCCAAATAAAACTGTTATTAAAAAAAGAAAAGGGTACCATAGATGGCAGTTACAAATGGAGGTTCCAAGCCAAACATCCTCCTATAAAAAGGACAGATATTTCTGACTGTTTGGTGTAGTGGTTAAGAGCAGCAGACTCTAATCTGGAGAACCAGGTCTGATTCCCCACTCCTCCACATGCCACCAGCTGGGTGACCTCAGGTCAGTCACAGTGCTCTCAGAGCTTTCTCAGCCCCACCTACCTCACAGGTTGTCTCTTGTTGGCAAGGAATGGAAGGAGATTGTAAACAGCTCTGAGACTCTGAGTGAAAGGCAGGGTATAAATCCTCCTTCTCTGTGGTGGAAAGCCAGGACTGGCTTTTCATTTTTTAGAAGAGGTTCTTGGGAGGAGAACTGATTGGGTGTCACAAAACATATTGGTGGGTATCATGGTGTCCATGGATGCCACACTGGGGATCATTGGAATAAGGCTTTCCAGGTGTGTACTTGGTCTGGATTGCAATTTTGTTCATGATGTGTGAATGTTGCATTATATGCACATAGTGCAAGCAGACTTCCCACTTCACCATGGGCAAAACAAAATCTGGATCACTTCAGCCCCTTTCTTAGTGAATCCACTGTGCGTGGACAGAGTCCCAAAGCTGTTTTTCTTTTTTTAAAGGTCGCTATGAGATAGGAATTTAGGCTGATGTAGAATCCTGAATTTTCCCATAATTATATCTAATACATGCTGTAACATGTATTCAAGAGCCACCATGGTGTAGTGATTGGATTGCTGGACTAGGATCCAGGAGACCCAGGAATGAACCTCCAGGCTGCCATGGAAGCTTGCTGGTTGACCTTGGGCCAGTCACGTGCTCTTCGTCTACTAGGTGTTGTAAGGATAAAACAGAGGAGAGGAGAACAAATAAACTGCTTTGGGTCCCCATTGGTGAGAAAGATGGAGTAAATAAATAAAAACAAATAACAAGAAGTAAAAATTAAAATAAAAATGCTGCCAAACCCATTCTTTTACCATTTTAATTTGGTTTTATTTGTATGGTATACATGAAGGCAATTGCACCATTCTGCAACACATACACCCAAACCCCACTTCAGTCCAGACTGAAAGCTTGATGTGCCTCAAACATTGTAATGCCCTTTTCGCTTGGGTTCCACGGTCCACCTGAGTTGTCTTCCAGCAGTTGCTCACTTCTGGAACATACACATAACAAACTAGCTACTCTTTTTAAAAATTAAAAATATGTTGTTTGACATAGATGGGGTTCATTTTAACAAAAGGCAAATATGAGGTTATTGTTGAAGAGCTTCCTCTTAATCTTATTTTTAAGTTGAATGATTGATTGTTGTACTTATGTGGAAAAGCATAAGTATTTTTCTTTCTTTCTGGAAAGCCTACTATTTAACCTGTTACCTGTCTCTCTATAAATCCATCTTTCTCTCTATGTATAAACCTCAAAGGAATGAATTTTTATTGCTTAAAAACTATTATCAACTTCTTAAATTCTCTCTCTTTTTTGTTAAAATATGATAGAGTAGTATTCAAAGTCAAATGGACTAATAAAATAAGACTAAAATGGAACTACATTAAAATAATCTCAATTTACCCCTAATGTACAGAAGAAATGGGGTGGTACATCTGATCAATCCTATTTTTTAGGTTAAAAAGTCTCAACCTCTTTGGCCACCTCAGCCAGGCCATCTCCATTGTGACCTTGGTGAGGTACACAGCAGCAGTAGCAGCAGCAAAGGTGCCAGGGATGTGAAGTCAGTCTCCACCTCTGCTCACTACGAAAGAGGTTGAAACAACACTATTAGCAGATACTGACCCAAATGTGACTCTGGCAGTTGCAAAGTTTTGTCTATAGCATTTAAAGGTATCATTTCTAACGTAAAATTCTCTATATATGTTCTCCATATTGTATATCTATGTTGGTATATTGTCTGTATTCTAATCCTTTTCACATGCTTATGACTTGTCGTTCTTTGAGCATTAATAAAATGTAAAATTTTTATTTAAAAGAGCGTGTTTGATGGACTCCTGTATCAGCTACTGCTTTTCAGAAAAAAATGGTAATATTGTATTGAAATATGTTGCCATCCCTATCCCTAAGGTGAGAGTTCAAATCCAATGAAAATAAAAGACAAGTACTACAACCCACCAGGAGGAACCTCTCTGTTTGCTAGGGAGATAAATGGAAGGCTCAGAACCTGCCAGCTAAACTGATTGTTCATTTTCTCTGCTATTTATCTGCAAGTGTGCCACAAGAGCATATTCTTAACACGGCCAGAAGTTTACCAACTGATAATCTCACTCCATCACTTTTATGAAAAATGCAACCATCTTGCTGTTTTGATCTGTGACAGTTTTCATATGACATGTCGAGAGGGCGGCAGAGGGGAAGTCGATGAAGGTTATTATCTAGCAAGTGGGATAATCACTTTCTTCACCTTCAAAGACTGATTATGTGGTCATAATGGATCCTTGTCTGTTAACAAATAATGAGCAGGCTCTATTCTTGCTGTAACCTCACCAGTCAATACAAAGAGGAAATGATGTGGAATACCCTTTAGGTTTAGATGTGTATAATTTAAACATTATTCCTGCTGAAAGAAAGGAGTATGTTTTCTTTGTTTCCCTGATGTATCATGATGTCAACACTGGCACCCTAGCATTGTCATATGCACAGTGCTGGCTGTGGAAGAGCTGGATTTAGATCCCCACTAGCCATAACATTCACTGGCTACACTTGGCTTGACAATTATCTCTTACCTTAAACTATATATCACAGGGTTGTATCAAAAGTAAATAGGATAGGCCTTTTGTATATTATCTGTGTGTAACGGACAGCTTCCAGTTCTTCCCTCCAGGTGTCACAGTCATCTGGAGTATATGTAAAGAGTTTCCTGCCAATGAGAACCTGTAGATCCTCTATGAGAGAGAGGAGGAAAATGTGAGAGGGAGTTAGAAAAAGCAGGAACTCTGATCATTTGTCAGTTAGGGCGCAGCCAGATGTACAGAGAAGTAGGGACAGGATGAGGTATCCTGTATTAGGCATATTAGTCTGTCTTAGAGAGGTAGTAGGTTAGCAGTGGGTGAGAGGATCAAGAGAGACTCCTGAGATACCAAATATCCTTATCTTCAGGGCCTGGGACAAGGGGCACCAGACTGGGGAAGTTTAGAGGCTAAAAAGCAGGGATCATTTCGTAGAAAAAGAGCTAGGGGAACTCATTAGCATAAGTCATTAGCATATGCCACACACCCTGACATCAGGGGCCCGGCGGTGGACCTGCAAGGCCAGGGGGAGTGCGAGGAAGCCCCGCCAAGGCCCTCCCTGGCCCCAGGCAGGCAGGGGTGGGGAGAGGCGGGGAGGAAGCAATTTACTCTCCCTCTTCTCCTGCCTCCTCCTGGCTGAATGAGGGCTGGAAGTGGGGTGGTCGAAAGCAGGGGGCGGGGCTTCGTCATATGCCCCGCCCCCTGCACCTCACCCAGGGGTACTGCATTCCCCCGCGTTCCCCCCCCGAAATGACCTCTGCTAAAAAGTATCTCTATTAGTGTGAAGAAGAAATAGTAGTGAAAGGACCAGAGATCCCAGTGTTAAGTGAGGCTTTACCAGATAAAATCTCTCTCTCTCTTTCACTAGGAGAGATAGCCTGTCAGTTCTGTAACCCTGGGCATGTGTGTGATATTGCAATGTTTGTTACAGGAACTCTGACCCAACTTAACTGTTTTCAGTCAAAATAAGCTGCTTAACCATTCTATAGAAGAGACATTAAACTCATTATTGTGTTGAAATAAGGTGTCTGTGTGAGTCAAATAAAGGGGAAAGTATAAATTACGACCTACCATCTGACCTGCTACCCATAGGTCCACTCAGTAACTTCAGCAAGTCATCCAGCCTTCTTAATATTTGCATTTAGCTGTATTGATCACTTGCCAACACACATTTATTGTACACACTTATTGACAGACAGGGTTCTGTCTCTCTCCCACCCCATCACACCTATCTACAGCTGCACAAACCTAGACAGCAAAAATCTTACAATGTATAAGCTGACAATATCAATAGATATGAATTTAATATGAAGGCAGATGTAAAGCCATCTTTATTCAGAAGGAAACTGTGCTGAACATACTGAAAAGGTTATTAAGAAGTGGTGCAGGCGTCACTAAACTTCAGAGGAGAATTGTTCTGTGCAGAGCAGTGTAGGGTTCATAAGCTTCGTAGAGGGAATCAGATGGAGAGTGCTGAGATACATCACAAGTATGGGAATACTGCCCAGACCCTAATTCAAAGAGACGTCAAAGAAAAGGGCCCTCCTGGAATAGAATGTGCTGTTCAGGTTTAACATGAAGATCACAAGAAAAATGCAGCAGTTTTGTTCATAAAGGTTAGCTATCTTAAGAGAATATCAACAATTCCACTTATCACATACATAGGAACTTAACTTTCAATGCCATTTTCCCACTGACAGTTCTTTAGGGCATTGTTGCTGCATTTGCTTTCAAGAATAAATCCAAGACTTGGTAGGCAAATAAATCTATGGAAGTAAGTTATGATCTTGGCATTTTGACTGTCACAAAACAGGTTCCCTTTTTTGGTTTTGTCTGCTTGATACAAGAGCATACCAGCCTGGGACTTTTACAGACAAATTTAGAAATACAAGGGGGGACCCGCGATACTTGCGGGGGTGGTGGTGGAGGGAGGCAGAGGAGGAAGCAGCAGGAGGAGGTAAGTACCCCCCCATCCTGCTGGTTCCCCCCTGTCCTCCACCCCCCTCCATCTCCCCCCATTGCCTCGACCCCCCAGCTCCTCTTCCCCCCCAACCCGGCACTGAAGCCAGGGGCCCCCTCGCTGTTTCCCTGGCGCGCCCCGGCGCCTCCTGCCGCTGGGCCGCTCGTCTCTTCCCCCTCCCCTCCCCTCCCCTCCGAAGCGAGGCCCGGCAGCTTGTAGCCACCCGGGCCTCGCTGGGCTCCGGATGGCTGGCTGGCCGGCCAGACCGCTAGCTCCGAAGCAGCGGCGGCAAGGCCGGCAGCAGAGCGTTCTGTGCGCATGCGCACGGAACGCTTTTGCACTTTCGGGGGGATTTAAACATCCCCCCAAAATTTTTTTTAACTTTTTTTATTTTTGTGCACACGTGGGGTCTGGCCCACATGTGCACAAACCTCTCCCTCCCCCCCAGGTGCCCCCGAAGTGCAGATTTAGATATCCACACTCCGGGGGCAACTTCAGCATTAGTATAAGGATGATGATTCATTTCTTGTAATTCTCTTGAAACATGCAACCTTATGTCACTTAATTTCTCTGCAGATGTGAATCCTGTAAACATTAATGCTCATACATGCTAATCAAATTCTATTTCAACTTTCTGTTCCCATCTTAGATAAATGTTATCTCTGACACAGTTTACTTGGACAAAGGCAAGAAATTGCATTTGAACAAATGCAATAAATTGTTTAATTAGTGATAGTGTCTATCATAACCTATCTTCAGTAGACAATTTTTAGTGATTACAATCTAAGAAAAGGAGCTTTTCTGAATTCAAAAGGAGATAATATTTGGGCGATGTTTTATATTCAAAGGATTTTTTGTTAGTCTTTCCACTGTCTGGTAGCTAAGGGCCCTAGCACCTCAGGGATAAAGTCATATACCTTCTCCAACCTGAACTAATTGACCTGCAGCAACACTGTGGTAAAAACAATGCAGCAGAACTCAAACATGGTATGCTTTTCATCTCCTGGTGTTTTTTTTGGGGGGAGGGCGCTAGATTTCCATAAAAACATATACATTTGAGCAGGCTCTCTCAGAAGTACAGAGAGGAACTTCTAGCCACGTCTCCCTTTTAGTCTGTAGTAATTCTGCACTGCAGGGCCACATTCAACTGAAAAATGGGAGTCTCATTATAGTTTTACCAAATCTATAGTCCCATCTTTAAAACTATTCCAGGGAATGGTGGTGGTAAGTGCCATCAAGCCAAAGCTGACTTATGGTAACCCCATAGGATTTTCAAGGCAAGAGACATTCAGAGGTGGTTTTGCCATTGCCTGCCTCCATGTCATGACTCTGATATTCCTTGGAGGTCTCCCATCCAAATACTAGCCAGAGTCAACCCTGCTTAGCTTCCAACATCTGACAAGATTGTGCTAGCCTGGGCCATCCAGGTCACGGCATTCCAGGGAATACTGGAGGAGAAAAGATATAAACTCTGGCACCAGTGAATCAATACTGCCCATAAGTGACTTTTCTTAGCTTAATTAGAGCTCAACATTTGAGAGAGAGAGAGAGAGAGAGAGAGAGAGCGAGAGAGAGAGAGAGAGAGAGAGAGAGAGAGAGGTACTTCTGTATTAGTATAGTGAGAGCACTTTCCACTGCTTTGTCACTGTTACATCTATCTTCACCTTCAAACAAACTGGGGGGAAATGACAGCAATCTACTTACAAGGTAATGAAGCTGGTTCTATGACTGGACACAAGGAGAAAGGTACCTTCCTATGAAATCCAATAGTGTGATCTCAAGTGGATGACCACTTTTGGAAACAAGGTGCTCCAGTAGAGGAATTTTTTGGGCTAGTTCTCACAAAAAGCAGGTGAAGCACTAAATGTGTCTGAACTGTGTCACTTCAGATTGGTCCTTCACATTCATTTGATGGAATAATAATAAAAAACCAGCCCAAATTTACCACAGAAGCTGCTTCTTCGGAGAATTAGTTGTTGTTCTGTTCCTCAGTTCACTTCCCTGGATGCCTTGTTTCTAAAATCCTGTGCAGATGATTTCAGTGTGCATACAATCAATGCATATTGCTGCAGAATCACCACCTCCAATCTAAATACATTGTTTGTACTTTGTACACATAACCTCTCCAGGGATATTCCTCCCCAGTGATATTCATCTGCCCCCTTCTATAACTGTTTTCTGGGGTTTTTTGTTTTGTCTGAAGATAGATTCAGGTGTGTAACCATGTTGGTCTGAAGCAGCAGAACTAAGCTCAGTGGCACCTTTAAGACCAACACATTTATTCAATAAAATTTTGTTGGTCTTAAAGGTGCCACTGAACTCAAACTTTGTTTTGTCTGACATCCCTTCTTGTGTGCCTTTTATTTTAATTGCTATCTTCATTTTTTATAGATATGTCGTAGCTTTGGTTTTAACTGGTTTTATGATGTATTTTTTTATAATATTTTATATTTTCTTTTAAATTGTTTTTTCTTTTTAATTGTTTGGGTGGAAAGGTGGTATAATATTTTGCAAAATAATAAATAATTCTCTGTGTGTACAGTCCATACGAGCATTATCAACCTCAAAGTGGGGTCTGGAGCCCTCCTGGAATGACAATTGATCTCCAGACTACAGAGATCACTTCACCTGGAGGTTATGGCATGTTTGGTGAGTGGATTGTACGGCATCACTTCTCCACTGAGCTAACCCCTCCCCAAACACCACCCACAATTCTCCACGAAGTTCCCAAGACAGAAACGGCAGCCCTAATGTGTACTGAAGACCTGTTCAGTCAGTAAAGGTATGGGTCAGTCCAGTAGGACAGATCATGATTCAAACCTGCATGTGCTGATTATGCACAAATTTTAGTTATCTGCATAATTAATTTATTATCTATTGGTTGTAGTTACAAACCACCTTTCAGCCATAACAGCTCCCAAAGTGGTTTGCTGTGGTGTTGTTGTTCTTCAGTCGCACAGTCGAGTCCGACTCTTCGCGACCCCATGGACTACATCATGACAGGCCCTCCTGTCTTCCGCTGTCCTCTGAAGTTTGCTCAATTTCATGTTCGTTGCATCGATGACACTGTCTAACCATCTCATCCTTTGCCACCCCCTTCTTCTTTGACCTTCAATCTTTCCCAGCATCAGGGTCTTCCCCAGTGAGTGCTCCCTTCTCATTTGGTGGCCAAAGTATTTGAGCTTCAGCTGCAGGATCTGACCTTCCAGGGAACAGTCAGGGTTGATTTCTTTTAGGATTGACTGATTTGATCTCCTTGCAGTCCAAGGGACTCTCAATTGTCTTCTCTGGCACCATAGTTCAAAAGAATCTATTCCTCGGTGCTTCAGCTGTGGTGTATCCACATCTAAAGAAGCCCAGTCAAGCATTAAGAGAAAGTTTGTATAAAATGTTTTTTTAGATGGTATATAACCCCAAAGGATATTGAGAAAGCAAACAAAAACTATAAAGGAAAATGCTAGAAATGTCAAGATACAGATGGAACCTTTTTTCATATATGGTGGACTTGTTAAAAAAACAAAAAAAAATATTGGAGGCAACACATGGAAAAACACAGAATACATTAAAATTTAAATTCCCTATGGAAGCTCAGAATATGCTATTAGATATACTGCCTAATAAATTCCCAAAAATTTCAGAAGAGATATTCAAATACTTGGTGACAGTGGCTATAATGTATACAGAAAAATGGATCTGTTCACACTTAGAAGAATGGAAAAATGCATTTGCTGAATATGCAGTAATTGAAAAATTAACAACTTATTTGAGAAACAGATCAATTCCAAAATTTGAGGAGAGATGGAGTGTGTATTATGCAAGCAGGAGACAAATTTAAAAGAAGTAGTTAAAAATTGTATATAAGTATATTGCAATGTAGAAGCAGAATGAAAATAAATTTTAAACGTAACATCTTGAATATAAATGTATAAGGAAGAGGATCCTGAGCAGGAACAGCTTTTATTTTCTTTTTATGAGATAGGTAATAGTCTTTCCTTTTGTACTTTGCTATATTACGTATTTGTTAAAAGTAATAGCAAATATGCAGAAGTGGTAAAATATATAATACAATGTGTAGTAATGATGAAATCAATAATGTAGTTGCAAAACAGATTAGTTATGAAATTTGAAATCTAAAACACTGAATATAAATGTACCCCAGCAGAAGTAAATATCATTGTATTTTACAGATAGTGACTTAAAATTATAATGAAGGAGGTGTTGGGCAGAAATATTCGGTTTTATACACTATGTTATATATCATTATCTCTGATATACACAATTATGTTATATAATCCCTTTTTCCTTTCTGTATCCCCTTTATACTATCACTGTGTTTTCTAAAAAAAAATTTTAAATATAAAGAAGTCCACCTTGGACCCAGGAGATCTCAATAACTCTATACCAGACTCATGTTCCATTCTGGAGCAAGATGATTGAATGGATGGTGGCTGGACAACTTCAAGCTGTCCTGGATGAAGCAGATTGTTTAGATTTTTTCCAATCCAGCCTCAGTCACTGAGAGATGGACAGAGGAGAGTGACTTTGTAGATTCATCTGGACCTCTCAGTGGCTTTCGTTACCATTGATCATAGTATCCTTCTGGACAGCCTTTCTAGGCTGGAATGGAGGCACCATTTTGTGGTACTTCTGGTCCTACCTGGAGGATAAGAAGGTGGTGCTGGGGGACTGCTGCTCAGTCTGTTGGCCTTTGGCCAGTGTGATCCGGCAAGGTTCCACCTTGTCCCCTATACTCTTTAACATCTGCATGAAACATCTGGGCAAACTAATAGAGAGGGCAGTAGCGATCCGGCTACAGAGCTTTTTGGATGACACTTCCATCCTAGACCCCTTCCAGTCTGGTTTTTGCCCTGGTCACGGGACGGAGACGGCACTGGTCGCCCTCACGGACAATCTCCGAAGGCATCTGGATCGAGGCAGATTGGCGGTGCTGATGTTGTTGGACTTGTCGGTGGCGTTTGACATGGTTGACTATCAGTTACTGGTCCACTGCCTCGCCGACATAGGAATCCAGGGGCTTGCCTTATAATGGCTCGCTTCCTTTCTCCAAGGTTGGGGACAAAGGGTCGCACTAGGGGAACAGCAGTCCAAGAGGTACCCACTGGAATGTGGAGTGCCTCAAGGGGCAGTGCTTTCCCCGATGTTATTTAACATCTATATGTGCCCCTTTGCCCAGATTGCCCGGAGGCATGGACTGTGGTGTCATCAGTATGCTGATGACACTCAGCTCTCTCTGATGTTGGGCGGCTGGTCCGACTCCAGACTGGAAGATCTGGACCAGGCATTACAAGCCATAGCTGGTTGGTTTAGGCTGAGTCAGCTGAAACTGAATCCAATGAAGACGGAGGTCCTGTGCTTGAGTCGGGGCGGTTCGTGGTAGGGATCCCACTCCCGACTTTCAACAGGGTGCCATTGGTGTCAGCGGCAGAGGTTAGGAGTTTGGGAGTGCTCCTTGGATGCCTCTTTAACAATGGAGGTCCAGGTAGCAGCCACTGCCAAGTTGGCCTTTTACCATCTTCGGCTGGTTAGGCAGTTGGTTCCCTTCCTTGACTGCGCCGAACAATGATCCATGCGATGGTCACCTCAAGACTAGACTACTGTAACGCTCTCTACATGGGGCTGCCCTTGTTGCAGATTCGGAGGCTGCAGCTGGTACAGAATGCTGCAGCCAGGCTTCTAATGGGTCTCCCCAGGTGGGAGCCCATCCTGCCTATGCCAATAGCATACCAAATTAACTTCAAGGTGCTGGTTCTTACCTTTAAAGCCCTATATAGCCAGGGTCTGACATACCTGCGGGACCGTCTTTCCCATATATTGTCAGGTTCAACAGCAAGTAAATATCTACATAGGTTTCTAGGGAAGCGTTATGCTTTCTTAGACTACAGGTCTGTTACCATGTCCACAGGGTTATTGTTAGGAATGACAAGAGGGCGGAACCATCCATACATATAGCAGGATGAGGCAAATGGCTAAGCAAATGCAATCCGAGCACGCGTGCGGGAATTCTCCCGGCAGGAGGTTACATAATAAGCGGGAGAGTCTCAGTGCCCCATGAGAGCTGAAATATTCACACCAGCGGTGGAACGCAAGCCCTCCCCCCGTCACAAGGTCAGACAGATAACTCAGTCTGGCAGCACTGGTTCTCACGGTCTCCCTATCGCTGTTTACAGCAAGTGGACAGAGCAGCGAGCAAGCTATGAGGCATGTGCTGTAGTGCCAGGGTCAGAGAAGGGAGCAAGCAAAACATGGCAGCTAGCTATCATATATGCCCCAGAGAGCACTACAGTCGGGGTCTCAAAACCGACTGACCCTCCCAGGCCCCAAAGATGCCAGGCTCACTACCACCAGGGCCAGGGCTTTCTCAGTGGTGGCTCCGTCCTGGTGGAATGAGCTCCTGGAGGAGATCAGGGCCCTGTGGGATCTTTTACAGTTCCGCAGGGCCTACAAGATGGAGCTCTTCTGCCAGGCTTTCAGCTAGGGAGCCACCACCACTATACAGCCCTGGCCCTTGTTTTTGACATCTAGCCATCATGAGCAGAATGATTCCTAGATCTTTGAAAGTATACCGTGAGAGTCAGCCAACTTGAACAACTAAATAACTATCATCAGCACTTTATTAATCTGTATTAGCTATAATGGAATTGTAATAGCTATAATGGGATTGTTTTTAGATGATTTTATGCTGTTTTAATTGTGTTTATGCATTGATTGTGAGCTGCCCTGAGCCTGCATTTGCAGGGAGGGTGGGGTACAAATGAGATAAATAAATAAATATATAGATAGGTCATCCAGAGATTTGGACTGGGTTGTAACCAATGTTCTTTCTAAACTGTGGAGTCTTGTGAGCAAAAATTCTACTTTATGAGCTACTGACATAAAAGTTGTGAGTGAGCGATTTGGCTACTGCATAAATTAGTTTGCTCTGGAGCCATCCTTCCTGAACGAAGAGAAAAATGTGTGAGCCAGAGGCTAAAAAACTGTGAGCTAACTCACACTAACTCATCTTAGAGGGAACACTGGTTGTAACCAATATTCAAATAACACTCACTTCTGTCTAGTGCTTCTGGTTGACTCCAGAGGGACTGTAGAAACCCTGAACTAGTGGAGAGGCAGTTTTGGAGTGGATGTGAGCTAAAAACTTAAACTTAATCCTGACAATACATTAGAGTGGAAGGACTGACCTAGGATTTAAGGTGTTACATGTTGTAGATGGGGTTGCACTCCCTTTGAAGGAACAAGTCTATCGTTTGGGGCAGCTCTTGGACCCGGGACTACTGCTGCATAAGCAGCTGGCAGCTGTGGCCAGGAGTGCTTTTTACCAACTGTGACAGATTAGCTATCTGTGGCCTTTGCTGGGCAGAAAAGATCTGGCCACTGTGGTACATGCTCTGGTTACATTTAAACTACATTATTGAAATGTACACTTTGTGGAGATGTCCTTGAAAAGTGTTTGAAAACTTTAATTGATGCAGAATGCTGCAGCCAGATGTTGACTGAGTTGTAGGTACCATACCACTCCTGGCTTGGCCTATACACAGTGGCTTCCAATCTATTTCAAGGAACAAATCAAGGTGGTGGTTTTGATCTTTAAGCTCTATATGGTTTGGGACAAACATACCTGAAGGACTGCCTACTCCCTTATGGATCTACCTGACCACTATAGTAATCTTCTGCAAACCTGCTTTTGGGCACTTACATCATATGAGACTAAACGGGTGGCCCACCGGTCATTGTATCAAAACTATGGAACTCTCTCCCCAAGGACACTCATCTGTCCTCTTTTGTGTTCACCTTCTGCCAGAGGGTGGTGACCCTTTTTTGTTTCATTGGGTGTTCCTTCAGCAATCCCTCCTCCCTGAACACATTTTTAATTGGTTTTATGCGTTTGCATGTGTATTTTAGCTATGGTTTTAATTATTTTAACGAAGAGTTTTTGTTCATTTTAATGGTTTTCGAAGATGTGATTTTATTATGTATGATTTTAATTTGTTATCCCCCTTGGTGGCCCTTATGAGGGATAAATTTTGAATAATAATAATAATAATAAAAATTGTTGTGTCCTGGCTGGCAGTATAATGGTAGCAATAGTCCATCCAGTCTCTAAGCCCTATATATAAATATATAAATAAGTATAAGCAAGAACACTAGTGACATATGGCTGGCAGCACTGCAAATCTACGACAATGAATATGAGGCTGAATATCAGAAGTAGAATGAATGACAATGGTATCTATTCGACTAGCAGCTAGTCTCCCAGGGGAAGTGATGGAATCACTTTTTCAGAGAATATTTACAGCCTGAGAAGACAAAGGATATGAGTGAACAGAGATTTATTGCAGAATTCCCACAGGGAGACTAGAGGTGCAAATAGGTCCTTTAAATTACTAATTTCTGTGATTTATGGCTTTGAACTCTTTTCACTATAGAAATCCACAGCTCTTAGTGCTACCACCTAACGAGAGTAGTATGAGAAAGTGTTATAGACCTTGCTTCTTAGAGCCATTGTTTGATCTGTCATGGATGTTTTTAATAGTTTGCACCATTAAATAGGAAGAAAGGATGGTGTTATTGCTAGAAGAGTCCATAAGCCTGAAAATACCCTCCAAAGAAGCTCAAGATATCCCTGGTATTCAGCTGAGGTTAGGTTGGGGTAATCTTTTTTCTTTTCTTTTACGGGACTTTCTTTCAAAATCTAGGTCAATCTACAAATCTGAAATGGTGTAGAATTGGAGGGGGGGGCTAGGCTTCCATGGTTGAATGAATACATCCAAAAATTAGGAAGGAAACCCCCCTAATTCACATTCCTGGGAGAATACGTATATCCTTTCCTTTCAAGCCTAAAACCTCATAGATATATAATCCTGAGCAGCAGAAAATTTCTAGATGTTCTATTTGGAACAAAGAGTTAAAAGGACTGATACATATTTAGCCACACCCAATGTAATTTTTGGATCATTATATATATTTATGTGTGTATGTAAGAGGGTGTGTAAACATGACTGCAGTGGACTGCTTTGTCCTTTCCCCATGCAATGTGCATTATTGAGCAGTGTCTATAGGTCTTAAATGATTATATGTGTACAAAAATAGGGGTTTTTTTGAGAACCCCAAAAAGCAAGATTTGGACTTGGGAACCTCGGTAGGCATTCAAAATTGAGAACATTCTAATGGGAAGCAGGATCTTCCTGCTGGCCCTGATCTGTACATCTGTGTGTATGGTAGTGAGCACATGTACAGTAAGTAAAGGTTTTGTAGACCTATTCAGAAATGCTGCAAAAAGAACGATAATCATGGGCACAGCCACTGCACATGCTGTGCTACACACAGAGGCCTCACTGTAGGTTTCAGGCTGTATGTACAAGATTACCTCTCCGACTACACCCCGCCTTGAGAGCTTTACTCATCTGCAGACAGATAATATTGGTAACTGCCTATTCACATGCACTATCTGTGATGGTCATCATCTTGTGGAATGGCCTGCCTGCGGTGGTTATGCTCCTACCATTTCACAGAATGTGCCAAACAGAAATGTTCAGGCATTTTTACAAAGGGATTACAATCTCCCTTATATATAAAGCCATAGTGGGCTCCAACGTTCCAAAATGCACACCTTTAGTGTTTGGCCACAAGAACTGTCAGTCAGAAGATGCTGGCTGGGTTGACTGGCTGCTTTGTGTAGTCCCGCCCACGTCAGCCCCGTTTGGTTCAGTCTGCTCAGTCTGCTCTGGGACTCTGACAGGAGAGGACCATCTGCAGACTGAACGCAGGGACGGGGCTTCGCTTCAGCCCACTCTTCTCTGACTGGGCCAGCGTTTCAAGGTCATTTGCATATGGAAGCTGATTGGACTTCACTCCATTCCACACCTCAAACTCCCCCCCC
>NW_015176507.1:3730-3861 GCF_001447785.1 Gekko japonicus | reverse complement strand
CCTGGAGACAGACAGGCAGATAAAGGGAGGCTGCCAACTCCAGGTTGGAAACTTCCAGGATATTTTAAGGATGAAGCCTGCTGAGGGTGGGGTCTGAGGAGGAGGAAGAGGGGGACCTCAGACAGATACAA
>NW_015176507.1:0-2151 GCF_001447785.1 Gekko japonicus | reverse complement strand
GAAGGGAGGGCAGAAGTCAGCTGAAGTCAAAGGGGCAGATAATGGTAAGTTGATGGTTAGCTGGGAAGGAGATGGGGTTGCTAATTCCAGGCTGGCAAATTCCTGGGGATTTGAGGGGTGGAGCCTGAGGAGGGTGGGGTTTGTGGAGGGGTGGGACCTCAGACAGGTAGAATGCCATAGACTCCACCCTCCAAACCAGCCATTTCGTCCTGGGTAACAATTGTTGCCGATCTCCAGGTGAGGACTAGAGATCACTCAAAATTACAACTGCTCTTCAGGTAGCAGAGATCAGTTCCTCTGGAGAAAACAGTGGACTCTGTCATTATACCCTGCTGAGGTCACCACAGCAAACTGACACTGTTTTCCCAAAGCCAGAGCACTCTCCCAGAGCCTCTTTCTAGATCTCGTTGTATTTATTTCCACAACGGGCCTTATTCCTAGTTGAACTATAATGGAACAGCTCAGGAGGGTCACAAACCAGAAAGAACCTAACTTAACTAGGAAGAGGCCTAGGCTTGCCAAGCCCCTGCTGAGTGTGGGGAATCCCCCAATTTTATTTATTTATTTTATTTTTATTTATTTTTAGATTTATATCCCGCCCTCCCAACGGCTCAGGGCGGCTAACATACGGCAAAAGCTGCATTAAATAGATAAAATACAATAAAACAAAACCACATTAAAACACACAATAAAACCATACAATATTTAAAATGCTCTAGTCTTCCTACATATAAATCACCCAAGTGAACCAGTGCGGCGGCCAGCTGTCTCTAGCGCCGTCTCCAATAGCGCTGTTCTACGCTCATTCTGCCAGGCGATAATTGCCCTATATGATGGAAACAACAGTAGGACAATGCCACATTCGTGGAATAGTGGCGACCCCCTTGTGACCCCCTTACCTCTTACTCTAAAATGTGTGACCCCCTTACCCACTTTTTTGAAATTGGGCACCAGGGGACAAAATGGCAGTTGGAATACTGACGCTCTAGCATTTTTAGTCCTCCAAGTCTTTATGGCTATGGAAGCCTAAAAGCATGAGGGAGTGAGGCTTGCAATGGCTGCCCACCCTTTAAAGCGAACAGCCTGTCAGGTCTGCCTGTCAGCTGCTCTTTTTAAAGGGCAGGAAGCCAGTTCAGGGCTCCTTTTCACTCCCCCTCCCCAAAAGTGGGAGAGAGCAAAAAGGAGGCTTCTAGTGGCTGCCTGTCTTTCTGTCTTTTTGCCTTCCTATTGTCTTTCTTTCTTCCTATTGTTTTTCTGTCTGTCTTTCTGTCTTCCTTCTTTCTTTCCTTTTGTTTTTCTTTCATTCTTTCATGCTTCTTTCTCCATCTTTTTTCTACCTATCCCTTCCTTCCTTTCTCTCTTTCTGTCTTTCTCTCTGTCTTTTTCTTACTTTGTCTTCTCTCTCTCTGTGTATGTCTCTTTCTCTCTGTGTCTCTCTCTTTGCCTTTCTTTCTTTATATCTCTTTGTCTTTCTCTCTCTCTTTCTGTGTTTCTCTCTCTCTCTGTCTGTCTGTATTTCTCTCCCAGTCCATATTTTTTTCCTTTGATGCATAATGCCTTCAGCTCTCACACACAATGTACACAATGTACCTGGAAAGCAATTGACAAAAATCTGCTATGTGATCTTTGGAATTGTTAGTTTTTATGATTGGATGTGTACACTTGAATGACTGGATGTGCGCACTTGAAGGTTGAACAAATTCTCATTTTACTTTGTGTGTGTATACCTCAGATTCACACATTATGGTATACAGGAGGTGGGTCTGGGATCCCCACCCTTTGTCCTATGTAGCAGTCACATGTGAGCTGCAGGTTCTTTTCAGTTCCTGCATGTGTGGGGCCCTATCCCGATTGTAATTATGGTGTGTTTGGAGAAGGTGCTTCAGCCTCCATGTCATTTTCCCAGCTTGTAATGGACCTAGGGGTGTGCTATTCTGGTCCATGTACACTCATGGATTTTCCCAACAGGGGACATGAGAAACCACAACTCATGTATGACTGTCACACAGGACACCACCCCTATGCTTTGTAATATGTAAATTTTTTTGTTACAGACATGCCCTGTAAAACTGGAGGTTCCTTCAAAATGCATGTAAATGGCAATTTGGAGGCAACCTGTTGCCAGGTACTTCAATAACTCAGCATCAACAG
>NW_015176506.1:373961-391481 GCF_001447785.1 Gekko japonicus | reverse complement strand
TCATGGAATGGCAAGAGCCTCGATGTATGTTGTGAAAGTTAAGTGAACGTGTGTGACCAACTAATGAAGTTTACATTTTGTTGCTCAGCAGTGTCTGAAATAGGAAAGCTTTCCTGCAGCTCTTAACAGATCGATGTGTCCAGCTTCCAAGGGACTGTATGGGAGCGTGCAGAGTACAGTGTCTCCAATGAGACTTTGTTAGATTGTATATAGGGTTGTGCTCCTGAGCATTTTAGAAGTGTGCACAACTTGAGTTACTTATATTCCAAACTTTGTATTGCCATTTTATGAAGTATGACGTTATTCAGCAATTTTCCAGTAACTTCTCCAGCTGTGTTCTGTTTGGATAAGTTTTTTTCTGTATGTCAGTCGATTTGATTATGTTTCAAAATGTATTTGAAGAGGAAATGTAGGGGAGCTGTTGATGATAGCCTACAGGTCTGAGCTGGAAAGAAGAGCATGAGGTGAGAAAATGGAGTAGAGCAGCTTTTAAAGTGACACAGAGCAGGTCTCAGCTGGAAATCACAAACATGGTGATTGCTTTAATGTACAACTCTCAAGGTGAGGAGTGGAATAAAGCATGCAGTATTTGTCTATAGTATGCATTAGGGCTGCCACCTGGCCAATTTTAAACCAGTCTGTCTGCTTTCTTTGCCATTTTAGAACAAATGCATATTTAAGAGAAAGCAGAAGTCCAGACAAAGCTGAGTTTGTTTTCTAACAAAACAAAAAATCCTGACTCCTGCTTAAACTCCCAAGAACATGACAATGGTGGAAAATCTGATATACAACTTAACCAAGCATGCATACAAAAATTAGTTTATAATTCTGTTACTTCATTTATTGTAGTTAATAGCATGTGCTTAAATTCTTTATATTCAGTTTTCTGTTGCCTTCAATGGAAAACACAGTTTCTCCCATCCGTCCTATTGGGGTCCAATGACAAAAGTACAGAGAGTCCCCACTTCGTAGGCAGTTGAAACTCTCACTTGCAAGGTAGACCCAGGGACTGGGAGATCATCTCCCAGAGATGTGGCATTGATTTGTAAATGAGATTTAGATTTCTTAGAATCCTTGTGGCTTCTGCGTGGCTGAATTACAAACAAATATGGTATGGCAGGTCAGAAATTACCTTTCTTGGTTAATTTGAACATTTTTCTCCCATCTTGCTTGCAGTACCTGAGCCAGGCTGTCAGAAAAAGATCTCAAGGCCTGCAGGAATTGTGTGTGTGTGTGTTGAAAATGTCCTAATCCAGTCCACTTCAGTTTGCTCACTCCCGGGATTGTGATCTTCAGATGTTCCATTTTTTGTTTTATGGTTTTGAGCTTAGCTTGATTCCTACTTTTCAAATTCCATGTTCCTTTTATATGTATTGAACAGCTTTGGACTTTCCTTTTGCATCCATTCATATCAACAACTGACCATCTTTTCAGCTTTAGTCCAGTTACATCATTAAGAACAGCGCTACTCATACTTGTCCTCAACTCTTCCCTAGTAGGTGAGTGCCATCCGACCTAGAGGTTCAATCTTCCAGCACTATATCTTTTTTCATTTTGGATTGTCTCATCATAGGATTTTCAAGGTAAGAGTTGGTCAGAAGTGGTTTACCATTGCCATTCTTCTGCACAGTACTAACCAGGGTTAGCTAAAGTGGCACTGCCATTGTCTACAAAAGGTCCTCTGCCAGTGTCACCCTCCACTACTGCTGCCACCCAGTAGCTACCCTTCAAGGATTCCTCCAACCCCATTACTATTGGAACTGTCTGTCCTCTTCTGCTGGTATACCTGTAGATCCCTGAAGAAGGTGGATGCATCTTTGGTGTTTCAGCTGTGACCATTCCAACTTGTGTGACTCTGTGAGGTGTTTAGACCCCTTTTGGTATTGCTGTCGGCTTTGCTGACACACACAAACTCCCCTCACCACATCAAGGTCTGCATCCAAGGTGGGGGGGGGATAGAGTGTTGGGTAGCCTCTAATGTACATTTGTTTGGCACCTAAGAAAAAATCCAGTCTACCTGTGCATTACTTCAGCACATAGTGCCCATCTACAGCGTTGCATTTTTTTAAAAAAAGTTGTGCAAGTGGTTTAGAGCATAGCTGTATACCATTAGTTCCCTCTGCCAACATTTGAGATTTTAAACAGGACATTGTGCTGAGGCTGCCCTTGGTCAGTGATTTCTGACTAGAGATGTCACCCAATTGGTTTTATTAATCTTCTGTAATCCTTGATGTCATTGTCTGATAACTTCTGTGGTCTGGCTGTGTGAGATACCATGGGTGTTCATGGAATGGCAAGAGCCTCGATGTATGTTGTGAAAGTTAGGTGAACGTGTGTGATCAACTAATGAAGTTTACATTTTGTTGCTCAGCAGTGTCTGAAATAGGAAAGCTTTCCTGCAGCTCTTAACAGATCGATGTGTCCAGCTTCCAAGGGACTGTATGGGAGCGTGCAGAGTACAGTGTCTCCAATGAGACTTTGTTAGATTGTATATAGGGTTGTGCTCCTGAGCATTTTAGAAGTGTGCACAACTTGAGTTACTTATATTCCAAACTTTGTATTGCCATTTTATGAAGTGTGACGTTATTCAGCAATTTTCCAGTAACTTCTCCAGCTGTGTTCTGTTTGGATAAGTTTTTTTCTGTATGTCAGTCGATTTGATTATGTTTCAAAATGTATTTGAAGAGGAAATGTAGGGGAGCTGTTGATGATAGCCTACAGGTCTGAGCTGGAAAGAAGAGCATGAGGTGAGAAAATGGAGTAGAGCAGCTTTTAAAGTGACACAGAGCAGGTCTCAGCTGGAAATCACAAACATGGTGATTGTTTTAATGTACAACTCTCAAGGTGAGGAGTGGAATAAAGCATGCAGTATTTGTCTATAGTATGCATTAGGGCTGCCACCTGGCCAATTTTAAACCAGTCTGTCTGCTTTCTTTGCCATTTTAGAACAAATGCATATTTAAGAGAAAGCAGAAGTCCAGACAAAGCTGAGTTTGTTTTCTAACAAAACAAAAAATCCTGACTACTGCTTAAACTCCCAAGAACATGACAATGGTGGAAAATCTGATATACAACTTAACCAAGCATGCATACAAAAATTAGTTTATAATTCTGTTACTTCATTTATTGTAGTTAATATCATGTGCTTAAATTCTTTATATTCAGTTTTCTGTTGCCTTCAATGGAAAACACAGTTTCTCCCATCCGTCCTATTGGGGTCCAATGACAAAAGTACAGAGAGTCCCCACTTCGTAGGCAGTTGAAACTCTCACTTGCAAGGTAGACCCAGGGACTGGGAGATCATCTCCCAGAGATGTGGCATTGATTTGTAAATGAGATTTAGATTTCTTAGAATCCTTGTGGCTTCTGCGTGGCTGAATTACAAACAAATATGGTATGGCAGGTCAGAAATTACCTTTCTTGGTTAATTTGAACATTTTTCTCCCATCTTGCTTGCAGTACCTGAGCCAGGCTGTCAGAAAAAGATCTCAAGGCCTGCAGGAATTGTGTGTGTGTGTGACTGTAACTCTCCTTGCCTCCACACTCAAGGCACGCTCATCTCCCGCCGCCAGGGAGGCACAAAAAACTTATACCTAGGAAGCATGTACCTGAAGATGCCGAGAGGTCCTCAAATCTGATTCTTCCTGATCTCTCAGAAAGAGATTGCAGATCTCATGCCTCAACTAGTTTTGCCCTACCTTTAGTTGATATTTGTGTGTGGGAGAAGTATTTGTGTTCCCCCAATGATGCATTCTGCTTCATCCACCTTGTCTGTCTTCCTGAGGATACAGGCAGCAATTTCACTTCTTCCTGAACGCATTCTGCCTGTCGTGGGGGGAAACTGTAGTCTCAGTCTCTTGCTTCTCATTAGTTTTCAGGGCCTGCATTCAGATGTGTCCAGCAGAAAGCTTGCCCTAAAAGCAAACATGCAAACTAAAGAGAGAGAGATCACGGGATGGAAGCTGAAAGGAAGCAAAACAACCGTGATGTATTATGCCAGAAAAAAAGTTCTTCACAGACTTATAAGTTCTTTTCCAATATCCAGTTTACTATGAGAAATTCAAACGTTATCAACACCACAACGGACCATGCATATCACATCTTGTTTCGTATATAAACTTTATCAAAGTGGGTAGCGTTGAAATCTCATATATAATTCTGTTTTGGTCATGGACTCCCCTGAACATTCCAACACACTCCCAAATCAGTTGCCTCCCTGATCAGAGATAGCTTTTTTTAAATTTGGGGAACATTATGAAAGAGAATCAGCCCTGCAGTTCCACTAATAATGTCACTAATAGATACTTATTATGACAATTATACAAGGAGAGACAATGATTTTATAACTTATGGTTATATGATAAACTAGCAAGGTGGCATCAAGATGTGGCAAGAGATTAAAGATGAAGGAAAGGAGATACAATGGTGGATATAATTTCAAATTGCTTCTAGATTAAAAATTATATCTGTACTAAGAGAGGAGTTATTAATGAAATGACTGATTTTGAACAGATTGTCTCATAATCTAAAGACCATTTATTAGGGTGAATTTACAAGTTATTGCTTCAATATGAAGAAGAACAAGTCAAATCCTACATGATTAAATAGATGCAAAATTTTGGTGAGGAAAAACAGTTTCAGTGTTGGAAAAATCTATGGACTAAAGGGGTGAGGAAATACAGTTTTAGTGTTGGGAAAACCTATCGACTAAAGGTACTAGATTCGCTGCTAGCCAAACATTAAGAGAAAATTGGTACAAGATGTTTTACCAATGGTATGTCACCCCAAAAGATATTGCAAAGGTGGACAAGAATTACAAAGGGACTTGCTGGAAATGTAAAAAAAAAGATGGCACCTTTTACTATATGTGGTAAACTTGCATCAAGATGAAAAGATACTGGAAAAATATACATGAAGAAATTAAAAATATTTTAAAAGCCAAATTTCCGATGAAACCAGAGACTATGTTACTGGGAAACTTACCAGATAATATAGACAGAACCTCACAAGACCTACTGAGATATATGTTGACAGCTGCCAGAGTAATATTTGCACTGAAATGAAAGATAGAAGACTGTCCTACAAAAAAGATCTGGAAAGAAAAACGAGCTGACTATGCAACATTGGCAAAACTAATACATCTGATTTTACCTGTTGTATGTAACAACTCATAATGTTTGACAAACCTGATGAATTTATATTTCCTCCCTGCCTTTTCTTCCCTTCTGTGTCCCACCTTTTTCTGAGAAAATAATTTTTAATTTTTTTAAAAAAGCATCATATGTAGGGTTGCCAGCTCCAGGTTGGGAAATTCCTGAAGATTTTGAGGGTGAAGCCTGGGGAGGGTGGGGTTTGGGGAGGGGAGGGACCTCATCGGGGTATAATGCCATAGAGTCCACCCTACAAAGCAACCATTTTCTCCAGGGGTCTCTGTAGCCTGGAGATCAGTTGTAATTCCAGGAGATCTCTAGCCACCACCTGACAATTCTCACCATATGCACAACCTAGTATGCCAGTGCTGGCATACAGTTTCTGGTATAAAATTCTGCAGCATGAGTATTTTCAGTCACTGTATGAAAATCTTGCAACTGTGCATCAGTAGAATGCTTAGAATTCTTTCCAGTCCTCTAGAAGCTTAGATATAACCAGTACAACAACACAGTCTACTACTTACACCCTCCCACACCTCTAGTGATCCCCCCCCCCAATACATAATGCCTTAGAGCTTGTAGAAGCTACCTGCTTAAATCTGGGAGAGAAATGAGAAGAAAAAACTAGGCTTTTAAGAAACCCTTCAAAAATAAGATAATTTTCAGGGAAAGGACACTTGCTCACATAATTCTTTTAAAATCACTAGAGATAGTGTGTAAAAAGTCCAGTAACACCTTAAAGATCAACAGGATTTCCAGGGTATAAGCGAGTCAAAGCTATCTTTGTCAGATATCTGACAGTATCTGGTATCTGACAAAAGGAGGCTTGATTCTTGAAAGCTTATACCTTGGAAATGTTGATAGTTTAAGGTGTTCTATTTGGTAATGTTACTCTATGGGAAGGAAGGCGGCATGGTATAGCCCAATCTCGTCAGACCTCAGAAGCTAAGCAGGGTCCATACTTGGAAGGGAGACCATCAAGGAAGTCTCTGCAGAGGAAGGCAGTGGCAAACCACCTCTGCCCCTCACTTGCCTTGAAAGCCACTTGATGGGGTTGCCATAAGTCAGCTGTGACTTGACAGCACTTTACATACACACAATATTTCTTTGTACAGGATGGACAACAATAGTCTGGGCACTTTTGCATGATGTAGTTGCAGTAGGATTTCATTGTATATAAATGTTGAAGCTAAACGTATTAGGTATGCATTTGTAAACATCATATGCAGACATACTATAAATTAGCATAATATTTTCCTTCCAGAATTGGGTATTGCAATGAGGCAGAGTAAAATCTTGATTAAAAGCTGTGTAACAAGGCCTGGAGGTCCACAAGAAGATAACACAAATCGAGATGTGAAAGAATTAAAATGCCACTGTGTCTTACTTTCAAGCGTGATCTCTGCCAACTCTGCAGTCCCTCAACGTTTAAAATTGTTCTAAGTAGATAGGTTTCTCAGGCTCCCAGAACTCAAATAAGGTGTGACGTTGTATGTTTACAAAATCAGCAGCTTGAACTACAGCTAGAAATTTACACATAGTAGTGACTCCCTGTTGAGCACATGGCAGGACTCCAGGCAAGATGCTTAGGTCACTGAGAAGCTCAGATGGGAATTGCCATATGGATTAGCACCTGTAGCTGCAAAATCTGTTCACCTGGGTCAAATATACTATGATTTAAGTGTGAGCGGCTGCTAGCCAGGGTATGAGCACTGGCAAAGATTTTAAGGAGACACCACTTTCATGTCTCATGACTCTTAATCATCCAATGAGGTGCTGCTCTCTCTATGCACATGATAAAACTCTAGCAGGGCCTGTTCTTCAGTGGCTCTAATACCATGTAATTTCTTTTGAAACAGGCCCCCAAATCCCTTTCAATGGCCAGTGCACAAGACTGTCTAAAGGGAGTTTTTTAGTGACTGGCCATAAAGATAAATGAGTCCCTTCTTTATCTCCTATATTTTTAACTAATATTTTATATTTTGTATATTCTGCTTAACTCATATGTTACATTTTGCATTTCAGTGCTGTTGCACTCCTGTTCTTGGAAAAAATTATTCGAACCTTAAGAATTATATATATTTTCTCCTTGGCCAGATAGTTTTTTGGGGGGAGGCAGACGGCGGAAGACCAGAAGGCCTGGCGGGAGCTGGTCCATGGGGTCGCGAAGAGTCTGACTCAACTGTGCGACTGAACAACAACAAAAGACTAATATTACGTTTTGCTTTAATATAATATGCAACCTGGCTAAAAAAAGTAATTCATAGAAAGAAAGTTGTACAGACATGAATGTGGAGTCTCTTGTGGACAGATAACAGACCATGTGCTTATGCTAGCTGTTGACATCATTGTGCATTGTGCTGCCCTTGAGGGTAACCTGGAAACTGCATTTGGCTTAGTCTGCAGCCACTTTACTATTGTTTGGGGCTAGCTGATGGGAACATGTCTTGCCTGTCTTAAAACAGCTATATCAGCTGCTGGTTTGTTTTGGAGTCCAGTTAACGGTGCTGGTTATGATTTTTAAAGTCCCCCCATGGCTTAGGTCACATGGCTTAAGACTCACTTCTCTAAAGGACCGTTTCTTACCAGTAAGCCAACTGTGGTCCTCAGGCTATCTTTGCTGGACTTCTCAGCTGTCCCCTCCGTCTGTCTCAGTCAGACATGGCCATGGTGATACATGCCATGGTCATGTACGCAGGGCTGCCCTTGAGGCTGCTTTAGAAACTTCAGGTTATACAGAATGTGGCTGCTAGTTGTTGATACAACATGGTCATCCCATATTCAGCCTGTACTTAAGCAGCTGTACTGGTTGCCTATTGGTTTCCCAATCAAGTGTTGGTTCTCACTTTTAAAGCCCTAAATGGTTTGTGACCTTCCTACCTACAAACCAGAATGGTTTGTTCTTCTGCCTGTGGTCTGCTGGTGGTGCCTGGCCCACAGGTGGCTCGACTGTCCTCAGTGAGGGCAAGAGCTTTTTCTATAGTGGTCCCTGGCTGGTGGAACTCTCTGCCAGTTGACATCCAGGCCCTGTGGGATCTTTCTAGCTTCATAAGAACATAAGAGAAACCAATGTTGGATCAGGCCAATAGCCCATCCAGTCCAACACTCTGTCACACAGTGGCCAAAAATACCAGGTGATATCAGGAGGTCCAGTAGTGCGGCCAGGACACTAGGAGCCCTCACACTGTTGACCCCCCTAAGCGCCAGAAAGACAGAGCATCACTTGCCCTGGAGTCCCTATTTATACCTTGTGGCTAATAGCTTCCATAGGTCCTGTAAGATGGAGTTGTTCCACCAGGCTTTTTTCTGAGAACAGTTTTCTACCACCTATTAGCAGTGCTGTGTGGTTTTCTTGACAATCTGGGGTGTTGGTTGTTGGGTGCCAAATGATTATGGTTTAGTGTGATGCCTGTGCTAGGGTGCAATATTATGGATTGGAATTTAATATTTTGTAAATATGTTTTATCTTTATTTATAGATTGTTTTATTGGATGGCACATATACAGTGGCCAAAAATACCAGGTGCTATCAGGAGGTCCAGCAGTGGGGCCAGGACACTAGGAGCTCTACAAGCTCTCCCCCTTTTGCCCCCCCCCCCCCCAAGCACCAAGAATACAGAGCATCACTTGCCCTAGAGTTCCTATCTATACCTTGTGGCTATATCATTATATGCTGCAAAAGGCTTGAGAGCTGTATGATCAGAGGCTTTTGATGATGTTTTCTAAACAGTATATAGGTTTTATTTAGTAACATGCAAATAATGTTATTGCAACTATTTAGTGCAAACTCTTAATTTTGGGGATGATTTTAAATCATTTGATTTGAAACTTCCTTAAAATCTGTCCACCATGATCTGAAATCTCAGTATTGAAATGCTTCTGGACGTTCCTTAAAGAATCACATTGAACACTTTTTTCAGTGCCATTATGGAATTCATGTTCCCTTTCATAAAAGTCTGGACTTAATCAGTCCTGGTTCTTCCAGGCTTACAAAAATATCTCCATTACCTCCAGTTTTGGTTGATCCCATTGAGCAGTGACTTTGGTCATGGTGGGGCCAGAATGAATATTGAATATATGATGGCAGGAAAAATGTTTTGAAGAGTTCTGCATTAATCCATGTAATCTAAATCCTCTGTTGCTGCATATATTCTGATAAAATACATCAGAAATACTTTGTTATAAAATGAGAACGAGTTCAGCAAGAGGAGGGACAGAAGTTCTGACAAATTGTTTTGGTGTAGATCATTCATGTGGGCCAATAATGCTTGATGGGAAAAGCCTTATCTATTTTGTTTTTCCATTTTCAGTGTAAGGCAACCCTTAGCCAGGCCTTGGTTTCTCTGTGTAGGCTGCAGATGCTGATGCACCAGAATTCCAGAGTTTATCTCCAATTGAGTTGAGTCTCAGGAACCATTGCCAGTCTGCTGAAAATTTCATTGCATTATTTAAAATTTGGCCTCTTGATTATTTAATAATATATTGCACATTGTACTCCATCCATTCATCTATCTGCAGACTGCACAACACGTCGTTTCTTGTCCTTGCCTGAGTTGTGTTCAGGGGTCATTTCCTGCAGGAGCGCACAGGAGCGGAGCTCCGGCAGTAAAGAGCCCAGGGGGCGGGCAAATGCAACAAGCCCTGACCCCTGCTCCCAGCAGCCCTGGGCCACGAGGAACACAAGGGTCTGTGCGTCCCCCCCCCATAGCTAGCAATCCAAAACAGTCCAGTGGAGCTTGAGCAGTGGGTGTTGCCTTTTGACACATTTCCGGTGATGTCAGGGGGTGTGGCATATGCAAATAAGTTATGCTAATGAGTTATGCTAATGAGCTCCTGCACCTCTTTTTCTATGAAATGACCCCTGGTTGTGTTACTAGTAAAATATACATTTTGGCCTCAACAAAACCAAGTCCTCTGATAAGTTGAAGCTGTCTACTAGATCTTGGGAGAGGAAGGGGCCGTGGTCTGCTGTCTGCACTAGTTTTATCTCCTAAAATTTCCAAGCTTCAGAAGTCATTACAATTTCCAATGTAAATAGTAGTGTCCTGCTTTTTATGGACTTGGATGGTTTTACCAGTTTTGAAGCAGATTTCAGGCATGGTGAGAGCAGAAAGGAATCTGTGTGATATGGTGCCAGGTCCCCCCAGCAGCCAGCAGGGTGAGGGCGGGGGGAGGTTACCAGGAGCAAAAAGAGGCCTAGGCTGGTGATTGCAGCGTTGGCACTTCTAGCACACACTGAAAGTGATAGCATCATGTCACCAGTAGGGTTGCCAGATCCTGCTTGGGAAATCCCTGGAGATTTGGGGGTAGAGCCTAGGGAGGGCAGGGTTGGGGAAGGGAAGGGACCTCAGCAGGGTATAATGCCATAGAGTCTATCCTCCAAAGCAGCCATTTTCTCCAGGGAAATTGATCTCCATCATCTGGAGATCAGTTTTATTTCCAGGAGATATACAGCCCCCACATGGAGGTTGGTAGCCCTACATTATTGGCAACATGGGGCACTCTGGGCAAAAATGTGATGGTAGAAGTCATCTTTACCATAGACCCACTGCTTGTGGGTCCTGGGCAGCTGCTTTGTCCTCTCAACTGGGAGAGGGAGGTGCTGGGGATCACAGGAGGTGGGGGCCGTGGCTGAGTCCCGGGACATTTTTTGTGTGTGCCTGAAGTGACATTGCCATGTTGCTGGTAACAGAGGCCTAGTGTCACGATTGCCCTGGCGAGCGGGCTTGGCAAGGCACGGAGTATCCAAAAACACAGGCAGAGGTCAGGGCACCAGAGAGGCAAAGAAACAAAAGCACAGTCCAAAATATCAGGTCACTTGTACAGTCTAAGGTTTACCGGAGATTTGCAGTCAGAGGTGTAAAGCCAAAAGCCGTTGTCCAGAGTCAGGTTACACATTCCAGGGTCAGGGAGCCAGAAGAACGATGTCACGCAATCCGGAGTCAATAGCTGAGGGAGTCAAGCAGAGAGTCAGGAAAACAGGATGCAAGGTCCGAGGTGCAGCGATTCAATTATGCGATCAGCTGCCAGCACGAATTGGATAGTGAAGAGAGCTGCCTTAAAAGCCCGTTCCCCTTGTCACTAATTACCGGCTGATTACAGAGTCCTGGCTCCAGTCAATACTCGGGACTCAGAGGACGCCTCCCACGCATGTGTGCTTCCCTACGCCGGGTTGTCAAGTCCCGTCTCCTTCGGTCTCGTAACGAGCTACAGGTGGGGGGGAATCAGGGGGCGTGGAGCTTGTGCTCGGCTCTGCAGGAGCGGCTCCAGGTGTGAACCCTTCTGGTAGCCAGTGTTCATCCTCTGCAAGACTTAGGTTTTGTACTTCCAGGGGTGCAGGGAGCTCATTTTTGGATGTTGAAGGTGCAGAGTCCCCGGGATCAGGGTCCATTGGGTCGGGCGGCACGGTGGCCGGCACGGTGGGCATGACACCTAGGCCTCCTTTTGCTGCCAGTAAGTTTACTGCCAGCCAGCTGACTGGTGCCGGGGGGGAGGTTCCCCAGAGTGGGGGATCCCTTGTTCCCACTGGGGGCCTGGCAAACCTACTGTGTCACTTTCCAATGAGTGCAAGGGTAAAAGGGATATTAGGTTTGCCCAAGTGTCCACTTATGGTGGGAGGGCTCCTGCTGGTGAACCCACCCTCTTGTCTGTGCTTATATTTATTTATTATTTTAGATTTATGACCTGCCTTGCCTGCCATGCTTACCAGATTAGCGGGAGAAGGGTCCATGGGTAGAAATGATGTTGTACAGTGTGTGATGTCATGTCCAGCTGAAAACCTGGATGTGATGTAAGTGTGCCGAGCAACATTCTGGCATCCCTGAAAACTCCCAAGTTTGGGGGGACAGCTGCAGTGTTGCCCAATGAACTTGTGTCATATCTGGGGTTTTGGCCAAATGTGATGTAATTTCCATCCTGGACCCACCCCTAAAGCTCCTAGGAATGCCCACCACCAACCTGGCATCACCATCATCATTCAGCATCATGCCAACTAACCTCTTAATCCATTGCTGAATTTAGCAGCCAGAGGAGTTATAAAGTAACCCTCCGCTGGCTTGCCATTTGAGCCTTGGAGAGGAGAGGGATGCTGCTCTGGACACCAAAAAGTAACTGATTTTTGTTGCCAGATAACATAGGGTTTGCGTGCTTCCCCCATAAGGTGAAAAATCAGAGTTTTTCTAAAGTGCTATTTGGGAAACTGTTTTGAAGTGACAGCTAATGGTCTGGATTCTATAGAGGATTTCCATCTGTTGAGCACAAGTTTCTCACCTGCCCCCTGAAATTCTACTTAAGGATGGGGGCACCAAGGAACAGCATGAGGGGGCTGTTGGAGGACTACCACAGAAGGAGGGAATCAACAAAAATTCCCCACCCCTTTTGCAGAAGTCCTCCATGGGATCCAGGCCAATGTTCCCAAAATCTTTTTTCCCCCAGCTGCTTTGGTTTCCCTTACAGAACATGAGTGAAAAACTGAATGACTGCTTGATCCAGAACCAAGCTTCCATGGGGGAGATGGTTACTATCAAGACAGAGCCCTGCTCACCATACCAGGAAGAAGAATATGGACAGCTTTGGTAAGAGGACACACTAAGCTAGTAGATTTAAACCTCCTCCTCAGTTCCACGCTCAGTTGTCTGTCAAGGAACTTCTAGCATGTTGCAGAGTATTCTTGGACGTATTCTAGGCTATGCTTCTGATTTTTGCATAGCACCAGGTAATGCTGATGGGACTAGAGGTGTCTGAGTATATCTGTAAAGAGAGGAGTTCAGGTTGAGAAAATGGTAGTTTGAGTGGTCAGTTGACTGCGTGCCCACAGTCAAGTAGTAAAGTCCTTCTGGTTAGCAGTGTAGCAAAATACCTTCTGGCTATTCACAGTGGCTTTCAAGCATCTCAAAAAAAGGGAACAGACAGACTTAATCGAGTGACATGGGTTACAGTTGTTCAGATCCTCTTACCAAAGTTGTGGTTGGTGTGGTGATCATTGATTGAGCTACCTGCACAGTAAAAGTCCTGCAGAGGCCTGAATTCTTTCAGAAGTAAGGGCAGAAGAAATTTAAGGGCAGACAGACAAAAGTCAAATAATTTGTCCACTATGTTTTTTAAAAAATAAGCTTGTTCTTTAAAGTAATTTTATGTTCTTCTCTGCACTCTCTTCAGCTCAGGAAAGGTTGATTCCCAGTCTGTGGACATGGAGCCCAAGAAAATGAAAGGAAAGCAGGATTTGATGATGTCCAAGAGCTTTCAGCAAGTAGATTTTTGGTGTAAGTACCTCATTATTGAATGCAGTGCCCTGATCCGGATAGCCCAGGTTAGCCCGATCTCATTAGATCTCAGAAGCTAAACAGGACAGCCTCCAAGAAATACCAGGGTCGTGATGCAGAGGCAGGCAATGGCAACCCACCTCTGAAATGTCTCTTGCCTTAAAAACAAGTCTAGCTCGCCACCTAGTGGTGCATAATGCTAAAAGAGCTAGAACTTTTGACTGCTGGACAATCTTAGGATCTCCTGGCTATTATACACACAATACAATACGATAATAATTATTAGTGAATGCAATATTCATTTCTTTAGAAGTGTTCTCTTTCAGTCCTTAGAAAGGAAAAAGCTGCTAGTCAGAACTCCACGGCTACCACCTGGTCAGCAGTAAATGAGGCAAATGGGTTTCCCTCTTTTGAAGTATTAAAGGGACGCTTCAGGCAACATGTCTTGAGCAAAGAATTGATACACAGCATTGGCTGCAATTGTGAATGTAGAGGGCAAAGACTCCAGAACAGACACTTAGTAGAACTACTGATGAAAAGACATAGCTTTGGTCTTGGCATGGATTTAGATATCAGAGAAAAATGTTCTGTCTGTTTTACTCCCTGGTTTGTCTGGTGGATTTGTCTTTTAATTTAAAGCAGATCATGGAATATATACTTTCTGTACTCCCTCCTACACAGGCTAGTTAACATCAACAGAAATATGCACTAATTTTCCAGGAAATAGCAAAGCTTCACTCTACTTGAATCAAATGCAGCATAACTTAGTAATGTAGGGCTAAATTCTGTGCAGCACCACTGGAAGGAGGTGATGGAGAAAATTTTTCCACCTCTTTTTGTCTCCTATGAGCCTCAAAAAATCAGCACTGAAGGTCTGCACTGCAGACGTATGTTCTTATGACTCACTTGGAGGAAAACCCATTCAGCACAGGTAGATGTGCTGAGTGGTAGCAGAATTGGCAAGAGGGGCAGTTTTGCCCACTTTCCCCTGTTCTAGTGGGTCAGTTACCCTTGTAACAGTTCTCTCTGGAGCTGGTTGTTCTCGCTTGCTGTTGAAAGATAGAAACAACAGAGGTAAAGCAGCTGACTACCCTGGGTTACCTAAACTGGGAAGCTCTCCTTAGTCAAAAGAAGAACCTTTAACATAACAAAGCCAGAAAAAAACATGGCTGTGTACTAGTTGACATCTGTTTTATTACTTGATTTTTCAGAGCAGTTCCTAGTTTTGTTTTGTTGACTCTTCTTTCTTCAGTCTGTGAATCCTGCCAGGAGTACTTTGTAGATGAATGTCCAAACCATGGTCCACCTGTGTTCGTATCAGATGCTCCAGTACCCATTGGCATCCCTGACCGAGCTGCAATGACTGTCCCTCCCGGCATGGAAGTTGTGAAAGAACCCAATGGGGAGCGGGATGTGCGCTGTGTGAATGAGGTTATCCCCAAAGGTCGTATCTTTGGCCCATACGAAGGAAAACTCTCCAGTCAGGACAAGTCAGCAGGATTCTTCTCTTGGCTGGTAAGTATCCTAACTGTGAAACTCAGTAACGTTCTGGATCTTTTACTGGGAAAATGAGTACATGTAGCTAGTGGAGCTCCTCCACTTTACAATAAGGAACTGTTTAAACTGCTGATCGTTAAAAATAAAGCTTGAGCAAGTAAAGTAATTTGCTTAGAAGAAATACTTCTGTAGACCCTTCTTTAGTGTTGTTCCAACCTGCTGTCCATGAAACTATTGTTCTCAAAGTGAAAAGTCTTAAGGAATATATCTTGCCATCCTTATAGGACCTACATTGGCTGTCACTTTGCTTCCAAGTATTACTTGGCATTCTGGTTATTACCTGTAAGCCCTAAATTGTCTGGGGACCCAGAGTAATTAAAAGAGTGCCCAATGCTATCTGAATCTGCTTGTTTGTTAAGCCGTTCTTTGAAAGCTCTGCTCCACATGCCCCCATCTTTGTGGTTGCTGGCGAGTAGAGACAGGATCCTCTCTTGCATGCCTTAATCTTGGAATTTCTTCACTACAGCTATCCACTTAATGCCAAGCTTTCTTAGTTTTTGGTGCCAGATAAATACATACCTACGTTCCCAGGTTTTTCCTCAACTATTTTTCTCTTCCCCAGAGTGACCGTTCGGTTCACTTCTTTCGACTTTAGATGGTACTGATTTTTAGGCCTCTTTACTGTTTCTTTGCTTGTCAAAACTTTCTTCCAGCTACCCAGAAGAAAGCTAGATTTGAGTCCAGTAGCTCCTCAGAGAACAAGATTTTCAGGGTATAATGTTTCGAAAGTCAAAGTTGATGAATCTTTGACTCGTGAAAGCTTATACCCCAAACATCTTGTTCTCTGTAGTGCTACTGGGCTCATATCATCAAACACCTGCTACCTGTTTACATTTTTTGCTTTTATGGTGATTATTACTTTCAAAATGAGACTGGTAGTTTTAATTGTAAATTGGAAGCCACCTGTAGAGGTTCTATTGTCAAGAGCAGAGGATTGCCATGAGCAGAGGATATAATTCTATGGGTTGAAATAGGGGGCCCAAAAGGAAACTTAACACTGGGAGTTTGTTATCGCCCACCAGATCAAAATATAGAGGAGGATTATAAAACTGATAGACAACTTAAAAACTGATAAATCACCAGGCCCAGATGGCATACATCTGAGAGTTCTGAAAGAACTCAAATGTGAACTTGTGGATCTCCTTACAAAGATATGTAGTCTTTCCTTAAAATCTGCCTCCATTCCTGAGGACTGGAAGGTACCTAATGTCACTCCCATCTTTAAAAAGGGTTCCAGAGGAGATCCGGGAAATTACAGGCCAGTCAGTCTGACGTCGATACCGGGTAAATTGGTGGAAACCATTATTAAGGAAAGAATTAGTAGGCACATAGATGAACAAAACCTATTGAGGCAGACTCAACATGGGTTCTGTAAGGGAAGATCTTGTCTCACTAACCTATTAGTGTTCTTTGAGGGGGTGAACAAACATGTGGACAAGGGGGATCCAATAGATATTATTTACCTTGACTTCCAGAAAGCTTTTGATAAAGTTCCTCATCAAAGGCTCATAAGTAAGCTCAAAAATCATGGGATAAAAGGACAAGTCCTTTTATGGATCAAAAACTGGCTAATTAATAGAAAACAGAGAGTGAGTATAAATGGGCAGTTCTCCCAGTGGAGGGGGGTAAGCAGTGGGGTACCACAGGGATCAGTACTTGGTCCACTGCTTTTTAACTTGTTCATTAATGATTTGGAGTTGGGAGTAAGCAGTGAAGTGGCTAAATTTGCGGATGATACAAAGTTGTTCAGGGTGGTGAAAACCAGTGAGGATTGTGAGGCACTCCAAAGGGATCTGTCAAAGATGGGCAAGTGGGCGTCAACATGGCAAATGGGGTTCAATGTGGCCAAGTGCAAGGTGATGCACATTGGAGCCAAAAATCCTAAATATAAATACACATTGATGGGGTCTGAACTGGCAGAGACTGAGCAAGAGAGAGATCTTGGAGTTGTAGTGGATAACTCACTGAAAATGTCGAGACAGTGTGTGACTGCAATAAAGAAGGCCAATGCTATGCTGGGGATTATTAGGAAGGGTATTGTAAACAGATCAGCCAATATCATAATGCCGCTATATAAATCAATGGTGCGACCTCATCTGGAATACTGTGTGCAATTCTGGTCACCACACCTTAAAAAGGATATTATAGCTTTGGAAAAAGTGCAGAAAAGAGCAACTCGAATGATAAAAGGGTTGGAACACTTTCCCTATGAGGAAAGGTTAAAGCGCTTAGGGCTCTTTAGCTTGGAGAAAAGACGACTGAGGGGTGACATGATCGAGGTTTATAAGATTATGCATGGGAAAGAGCAGGTAGAGAAAGAGGTACTTTTCTCCCTTTCTCACAATACAAGAACCCGTGGGCACTCCATGAAATTGCTGAGCGGTCGGGTTAGAACGGATAAAAGGAAGTACTTCTTCACCCAAAGAGTGATTAACACATGGAATTCACTGCCACAGGAAGTGGTGGGTGCTACAAGCATGGACGGCTTCAAAAGGGAATTAGATAAGCATATGGAGCAGAGGTCCATCAGTGGCTATTAGCCACAAGGTATAG